>NW_022286977.1:0-2535 GCF_004355925.1 Anarrhichthys ocellatus | reverse complement strand
TCTTTACATCTAATATCTGAATGGCCCTCCAGTGTGTAGCAGAATGCGTGTTGCTGCTGTTGTTTGTTAAGCTAGTTAGCGTAGCCTCCCAGAATACGTGCGGTGCCTCAGCTGTTTTTTTTGGTTCCGGGTTCAGACGTCACAGCCTGTTGTCTCCTACGTGAGCGCAGAAAACATTATATTTCCCACAATTTAAGCTTCTGCATTTTCCAAATGCACTAGTATTATTCAAACGTATTGTTTGTTTCGTAAGCCTCGTACCAAACAGTTTAATACGAATACTTGTATTGTTACACCATAGAAACGAATAATAAGCGTAGCTGTGGCGCCATCATGTGGTTATAAGGTGGTATTTCAGCTGCTGGACAACAGTGAAGGCCCAGGTATAAAATGCACGGCCTGCCACTGGGTTCAAGTCCTGGTTCAGACTGAGTGTTGGTCTTTCTGATCTGTCATGTCCCATGTGGTTCATGTCCTGGTTCAGACTGAGTGTTGGGGTTTGGGAGGACCGGGCGGTTCTGGCTCAGCTGAAACAGAAGCTGCAGACAGAAGACGGACGGCTCATCCTCCGGATCGAACAGGAGGAGTGGAAGGTAATGTTCCCGACAGGTGAAGTGGACTCTGTGCAACGTGGACTTGATGTTACGTTGTGGTCATATCTTCATTTTGCTCTCCTTCCTCAAGACGTTGCCGGGCTGTCTGGTCCAGCTCAGTCAGGTCCATGAGTGGCAAATCCACCGGACCGGACTGCAGAAGATCCCTCACTTCATCACCAGATTCCAGAATCTTTTAGTTCTAGATCTGTCCCGCAACGGGGTCACAGAGATCCCCAGAGAGATCGGTCAGTACGTCCTCCACTTCTACTAAAGATAAAAAATCATTATTACATTGTTACTGGAACACAGATTTGAGGATTGTAGACCTGTTTCCTGTCCTCTAGTACAGTTCTGTCTCTGTGAACTCTTTTGATCTGGTTCTGGTCTCAGGGAAGCTGACTCGGCTCAGAGAGCTCCTGCTGAGCTACAACAGAATCCAGTTTGTTCCTGAAGAATTGAGCAGCTGTGAGAGTCTGGAGAGACTGGAGCTGGCCATGAACCGGGACCTGAACCAGCTACCAGACCAGGTACTACCTCATTCAGGTTCCAAAGAACCAGGTCCTGTAGACCTGTATTCATGAACCCATTAAGATCCAGCTGATCTGAGGTCTGTTCTCTGAACCACAGTTCAGGAACCTGAAGAAGCTGCAGCACCTGGACTTGTCCATGAACGACTTCACCTGCATGCCGGACTGCGTGGTCGGACTGCCGGTGCTCCAGTGGCTCGACATGGGAGGAAACAGACTGCAGCACTTACCTGAAGACATACACAGGTGGGGGAAAGAATGATCTGATGCCCCGCCCCCTTCTGCCATCAGCCAATGAACACTGAGGTCCGTTTGTCCTCAGGATGGAGACACTGCACACTCTGTGGCTGCAGAGGAACCAACTCGAGAAACTTCCAGATAACATCAGCAGCATGAAGAGTCTGGACACGCTGGTCCTCAGCAGCAACAGACTCACAGACATCCCCCCACTGATGGAGGACATGTCCAACCTCAGGTCAGTCTGTCTGTCTCTCTGTCTTCAGGTCTGTCTGTCTTCAGGTCCGTCCTCACACACAGAAGCAGATAATATTCATATTTGTAGTATTACACAGTTAAAACCATCAATCGTCTCTCAGACTCAGCAGATGTTTCTGTTTCTGTTGAAGCAGGTTTGTGAATTTCCGGGACAACCCTCTGTCTCTCGACGTGAGGCTGTCCTGCAGGAAGACGAAGGCCGAGGACGACGAGGACGACAGAGAGATGTTTGGACGAGAGTTCATGCAGCTTTACATCCAGGAGTCCAGAAAGAGAGCTGTGCTCAACATGCACTGAGTCCACTGTTAGTATCACTTCATGAGCCCTGTTCTTTGTGTCATCTATATATACTAGTGCTGGGCAACTTAACGCGTTATTATTGCGTTAACGCATTCATTCATGAACCCCGACAATTATTTTATCGCGCGTTAATGCAGTTTTTAAAAAAATGCAGCACACACCGTTGCTGCAGCAAATCACCCAAACAAACAGTGGAGGAAGTCTTCAGACTCCGTTGAACTGTTCCGTGTCGCCCGTATCCTGTGCTCATGGCCGAACTCAGTGCGACAGAACGGCGGATCCGCCCCGGAGTCGACTGCTAACTGGGAAGCTAACAGATGCTACAGAGAAGTGGAGACAAACTGCAGGTTAGTGTTGTGGAAGATGTTGGTCTGAAGAACGTTCTCAAGGTGTGTTCACGTGTGTTTGGTGTGAACGCACCTTTAGGATTTCAACGAATGACGTCACGTATGAGCCTCAAGACACACCGTCACCAGAAGAACACACGAGTTGTATTAAAGGAGAGGACGACTAAAGCGATGCCTTACAACGTGCAGCAGCTGCTGCTCTCACTGGAGACTACTGGACATCGCTGGGTCACCTTCATCACCTCTGAGTTACAGCATCGTAGTGATGAA
>NW_022286976.1:0-2536 GCF_004355925.1 Anarrhichthys ocellatus | reverse complement strand
ACTGTTCTGTTAACTTTCATTTAAGTCCAAATACAATCAGCAGGACAATGCAGGGAGTTGAACACCATCCCAGTAAACTGACAGTCTGTTATGTTACAAACACTGAAGCGCATTCACACAAATTAATTTTCTTAATGATCTAAACAAGCTTATATTTATGATTGTATCGGAGGTACACTCAAAACATTTGAGGCTTAAGACCTAGCAACATGATCGTGCTACGCTGCTGGTCGACGCAGGAAATATCATCTAACTCATGCACGCAGTGTATGATGGTCGCAGAAATGCATGGCCGCGTCAACCAGAGAGATGCCAGTACCCTCGACGTGCGTGAAGTTGCGAGGGCCCGATCAATGCTGATCGCAGCTTTAATTTAAATATTGGTATCTAATACCGGATCTGCATGTCGTCACCGATAGCTGATTCAGCTATTTGAGTCAGTTTTGGACTGATATCAGAAATATGTTTCGGTATCGTTGCATCTGAATAAATAAATAATATTAACGATAATTAATACTATACAAGCATTGGCGCTCTGTGCAGCAGCGTGGGCGGGGCTTCAGGTCTCTTCAGACAGTTGATGATGTCGTCAGTGGGTCTTTACAGCCCTCTGCTCACTTCTGCTGCTGGATGCTGGATATATTAACCTTTCTAATGCATTTCCTTGCCATAAAACCTTGAATTGCAGTTTGAAAGGTGCTGTGACATGAAATGAACCTTCTTGCCTTAAGTTCTCAAGCCACTTTAGACTTGTACTAAACCAGCAAAATCTTGCAGAAAGTAATGTCAGGTGTTTTTAATTTAATTATTCTCTTTAGATGACACTTTATACACACTATATTTGGGCCAACATGTCAAATCAGTTGAGCCAACTTACTCTATATTTTCAGGCTTTTGGGTGCAAATGAGAACTCATCAGTAATTGTCCCTGAATTTATACATCAAAATGTATTTTTACACATTAAAATATTAAACATGACCGTAGTACAACTTCGAATTTTCAACAACGATTTACAAGCATGACATAATTAAAACACACATTCAATTAAATTTTTTTTTTTTAATTTTTTTTTTTTTTGTAAAGATTGCCTCCGAGGGTTTTACAATCTGTACACATACGACATCCTCTGTCCCAGAACCCTCGCATCGAAACAGGAAAAACTCCCCCTAAAACCCCTTTAACGGGGAGAAAAGAGGAAGAAACCTGTGGGAAAGCAACAGAGGAGGGATCCCTCTCCCAGGATGGACAGAAGTGCAATGATGTCGTGTGTACAGAATGAACCCTAGGGGCGTGGGGTGGGGGCATGGGGTGTGGGGTGTGGGGGGGTGGGGGGGGTGGGGGGTTGGGGTTATTTACTGCAAGGGTACTTCTACTTTTGGTACTTTAAGTATAGATCTTGCTGATTTTACCATACTTGACTTAGGTTTTGAATGCAGGACTTTCACTCGTCGTGGATTGTTTCATCAGTATGGTTTTTGCAGTTTTACTGCAGTGAAGGATCTGAATACTTTTTCATCCACTAATTACTTGTAAGTGAGTTTGGCAAACAGTTTACATACAAAGAGCGGTTAGGGTTAGGGACTCCAGATCCTTGACCATCCGGTCAAGGATCTGGAGCCAGGGTTAAGAACCACTGTTTGTATATTAACTGTTTGCCAAACTCACAAGTAATTAGTGGAGGAAAAATTATTCAGATCCTTCACTACAGTCATAGTACTAATACCATACTGATGAAACTATCCACGGCGAGTATATGTCCTGCATTCGAAACCTTAGTCAATTATGTTATAATCAGCTAGATGTACTTAAAGTACCAAAAGTAGAAGCACCCGTGCAGTAAAATGTACCCTGTCAGTGTTTTACTGTCTGATGTTTTGACAGTAGGGAGCCGGGCATTAGAAGAGTTTGAACCATTTTTTCTTCTTCTTCTGCTTGTTGGTGATCTGGCTTTCGGTGGCCTGAAGATCTTCGATGGCCTGAAGGAGGGAAGACTTCTCCTGCTGCCAAAGAAAACGCTCAGCCTCTAACAGATCTTCGGTGTTTTTCCGGGCTGCTTTGATCCTGTTTATCTTCGTTCTCTGCTCCTCCAGCTGGGCTTGGGACGCCTGGTTTCTTTTGACCATCTGCGTAGCTTCCTCCTCCAATGTTTGAATAGTAGCTATGTTCTTCAGCTGGTCATGATTGAGGTCCCTGCAGGTTTTTTCCAGGTGTGCTGTGAGGGATGACTGTTCCTGGAAACGGAGATGCTCAGCTTCTAACAGATCTTCAGTCTTTTTTCAGAACTGCCAAGATCTTGTTGGTCTCTGCTCTCTGTTCTTCCAGCTGGCCTTCATGGGCTGCCTGGAATCTCTCTAGTGTCTGCTTAGCCTCCTTCTCCATTCTTCCAAAATCAGCTATGGTCTTCAGCTGGGCATGATATAGTTCAGAGGCTTTTTTATTCTGGTCTACGAAGGAAGACTTCTCCTCTTGCCATTGTAGATCTCTATTCTTCAGCTCCTGCTCAGCCTTGATAAAGGCTGCTTTGAGCTTACTGCT
>NW_022286975.1:0-2536 GCF_004355925.1 Anarrhichthys ocellatus | reverse complement strand
GTGTGGTTCAGTAGTAGAGTAGTGCATTACAAAAGACAACAACACAGGAAGTCAGAGATCATCTCTGAAACTTCTGTGTTCACCTTCAGACATTCATGAGTCTCAGTTTGAGCAACATTTGGAGCCAAAAACTCTGATTGGACAAGTAAGTGTTTGATTACAGAATGTCCCCACATGTGTTTATGTTAAACCCCCCCCCCCCCCCCCCCCCCCCCTCTCCCTCCCTCCCTCATCTCTCGCATTCACTTCCTGGGAAGCAGCGCTGCCAGTCTCTGCTTCTTCATGGGGAGGAAGTGGATCTCCTGCGAGCTGACCTTCTTCAGTTTGATGGCCCTGTTCTTGGGGGGCTTCTTATGCGGGTTGTTGGGGTCGTGCTGGTCCCCGTGGGACGCCGACGGCACCACGTAGAGCTGCTGCAGCGACGACGCCTGGCTGCCGTCCCGTTTGATAGAAAAGTTCTTTGTGGAGACGCCCGAGAGGCCTTTGATCTTCCCACAGAGGATGGCGGGGATGGCGTCCTTCACTGCGACGATGACTTTGGCCGTCTGCGAGGCGCTGACTAGCTCCAGGTTTCCGGCGCCGCTCTGTTGACCCAGAGAGCCGGACCCGCCGGCAGCGCTGTCGACCACCCACTTGTGCTGCCGGCTGAACTCCAGCGATGCCAGACTGCCCAGGAGTTTGGAGTCCAGAGACAAAGACGTGCCGCCACCATCTTGACCAGAACGGAAAGACGCTTCTCTGGTCAACTGGACGCACTTTTTCCTCGCGGCTGCCGGCACCGACAGGTCGAGCACGTCGTCCTGCTGAGGACTCGGGTATTCCTGTTTCAGTTCTACCGGGCACGCTCGGACAGAAAGGTCCAAAGCTTGTCCTTCATCTGCAGGAAGAAAGGACGGGGACGCGTGTGGCGGCAATAATGAAGACACGCACCTGCGTGACGACGACGGCGGAGGAGGAGAGGTAGTATCTTTAGGAGACGTCTGAGTGCTTTTACTCGCAGTGCAAACCGGTTTAGGCATGTTCCCCTTTGAGTCCTCGGCCTGGGGGGCGGGAATGGGGACGGGCAGGGGGACGGGCAGCGGGACAGGCAGGGGGATGATGACGGGGTAGGGAACCAGAAGCGTGGCGGGGGGGACTAACGGGGCCAGGGGGGAGGCGTAGGGGGCCGAGAGGGGAGGAAGCGGGAAGAAGGCGGAGCCTGGCGACTGGCAGGTCGACGCTCCGGCCTGGGAGGGGAAGAGATCCTGCAAGATGGCCACAAACGCAGGATTCTGCAGGAGGGAGAGCAGGTTGGCGTCCTGCGTCTGTCCCGCCGACTTCTGGTCGAACGGGTTCTGACACAGGACGCTGCTCTGGAGCTGAGGGCAGCCGGCGGTCTGAGGGATCACGGAGGGGCTCATGTGCTGGAGGACCTGCTGGTCCAGGACCAACGGGAGCGAAACGGGGCTCTGGCTCGCTATCAGGTACGGCGCTGCCCCCATCTGGCCGAGCTGAGACCCGGCTGCACCGGCCATCTGGAGGTGGATGGGCAGCATCAGCGGGCCGTCTCCCAAGCACACCGGGTGCAGAACGGTCGTGGCGACTTTAAGCGCCACGCCTCCCAGAGATTCGGCGCTGGGACTTGCCGCTGCCGGTGCAGGAGGCTCCGCACCACCTTTGCTGCCGCAGGAAGCAGCAGGAGCAAGCGGGTTCACTCCTTCCTCCACTTTACCGGGGGTGTTTCCTCCTCCTCCTCCTCCCACCACGGCGCTGCCCCCGTCAGACTGGGACTGGGTCATGGTGGCGGACGCGTCGTCACTTCCCTCCATCGTTCAGATTGAGGAGTCGGTCGAAATCTTCATCAAGGGCTACTGACGGGTCTCATCCATTGTTCTCCCAGGAAGCCCTGAAACACAGGAAACACAATGTTTAATGGTTTTTAATTTGTAATGTGGAAACTGTCTCTGGTCCATGAACGCAAAATCTTATCTAAGGACAGGAATTTATTCTATTGCAGAACCCAAAAATGGCAAAAATGTCAATGGAGATGGCGAACAACACGAACACCGAAACATAACGATTGAAGGCCACTCAAACCTTTTGGTGGCGCTTTAAAATGACCAGATAATACATTGATGAAATAAAATGATAATTAAAAGTGGGTGATTTTTGGAGGCTTCCAGCTTCTTAAATGAGAATACTTTTTGGTTTACTTCCTCTGCGACGATGAACTTAATATCTTTAAAGTTGTGGAGACAAACAAGAGATTTGAGGAGGTCATCTTGGGCATTTTACAGACCAAAAAAAGAAATCAATTAATCAAGAAAATAACTGACAGATTTATCAACGATGAAAATAATCTTCAGTTTCAGCCATGAAAGAGATAAACAAGTTCTGTGCTCACTGAAGAAAAAGCCTTGAGGAGCCAAGCCGATTTTTGTTTCCTCAATGTTAAAAGAATCATATTTTTTTGCATTTTTATGTGTTTAATTTATCACACTAACTCTCATCAGGAATTACGGCAATAACCCCAGTGCAAAAGTATAAAGACGAGGGA
>NW_022286974.1:0-2536 GCF_004355925.1 Anarrhichthys ocellatus | reverse complement strand
TATTACTTGTACTGTAACAGAGTACTTCTACAGTCTGTTATTAGTACTTTTACTGCAGTAAATACTGTACTAAATCGGGTTCCTAGATGCAGACTGAAGCGCTAGTGAGCTCTAGCTCTAGTTAGCTCTAACGTTAGCTCAACCGTTAGCTGTTAGCTTACTCTGGTCCTGGTTGAACTGCAGGCTGTTGACTCCTCTCTGCTGAGTCATGGCTGCTCACCTCCCGTTACCGTGAAGTTACCGGTAGATTAACGACCTGTAACGGAGGAGAAACACAACACGAACGTCTTCACAGTTGAGCAACACTGTTGTTGTTCTGTTAGCATGTTAGCTAGCTAGCGCACATTAGCGTCAGACCGGATATAAACGCGACTATCGTCTTTATTTTACTTCCAACATTTAAAACATGTAAAGTCTCACCATGAACACGTGGACACGGGACGAACCTGCGGGTTTAAAGCTGTAAACAGGACGAACGTGTGAGACAACAAAACAACAACAGCAGATGTAGCAACACGGAGGTTTGTTGTTGTTTTCAACAGTGACGTATTCAACACGTGTTTCCGGTTTTGTTCCTTTTCCCGGTCATTTTTTTCCTGCAATATAAATAAAATAAAAAAACGATGAAGGAGAAAATAAACTAATTATTATATTATAAAAAACGGTCTCCTCTGAGAAGGATATTATTTACAAAGACGCAGTCTGATATGAAGAAATGATTCTTATGGTGTCACTCAAATGCTTTTATTATAAAACATCATTCACACGTTATTATGAAAAGGAACGATGTTTGAGATGAAACATTATTTCATCATAAAATTCTTGGGCTTCAGGCCAATTTAGGAAAGAATATGAATAATATATATAAAAACTTATAAACATAAAATACATAATTACATAATAAGATAAAATGAGTTTCACACATGTAATCTCTAATTACACAAGATTTCATAATAAGTAGAAAATAAAACATTAAAATAATGTTTATTGTAACTTTGTGAATAATAATAATCATAATTATTCTGTCCTACTGCCTTATTAAAGCCTCTAACATATTTTGGGATCAGTGATTAAGTGTGAGGTCTCAGTCATCAGCAGTGTGTTCATCTGTATCCATCAAGAGATTGATTTAAAGATCAATAACTTATTGAACATTGAGGGCATTAACGCAGCGCTCTGATCCGGAGACGATGACGTCATGTGATCATACAGAGCTGAAGTCTTGAGAACATTTGTGCCGACAGTCGGACCCAGTTATGGATCATAAAGGTTGTTCAGGAGGCGAGGAAAAGTTGTCACCAGAGAATCTTCATCATTTTTAATGCCGACCAGATGGGTCAGGTCTAGATTTTACAGACTGCTGCTTGAGACTCTAGTAAAGATTCTTTTACGTCCTGTAGCCCAATAAAAGCTCCCTCAGGTTAAATATAGAACCTCATACTCACTGAAGTGTCCTGAAGATGAAGATCAGGACATGTTCTGTGTGAGGCAGCGATTCTCAACCACTGATGGGCCTCACAGCGCCATCTAGTGGGCTGCTGAGGCACTTCCATTTAGTGAGATCACATTTAGAGACCTGTCAATCACCGTGTAGCCCCGCCCTAAAGCATCCCCTGCTTTATGGTCTGTGTGACTCTAAATGGACCATAATGTACTAAATGAACATCATGCTGTATTGAAGAAGACTTGAAACTAGAGATTGAGACCATAAACTCATGTTTACAATGTTTACTGAGGTAATAAATCAAGAGAGAAGTAGAGTCATTTTCTCATAGACTTCTATACAACCAGAGGAGTCGCCCCCTGGTGGACACTAGAGAGAATGCAGCTTTAACACATGAAGCTTTGACTTCACTCTTCAGAACCTGAAGTTGCCTCCTGAGTGAACATGATAAACATTATACCTGCTAAACATCAGCGTGTTAGCATTGTCATTGTGTGCATGACGTCATGCTGACAGCCTCAAGGTGCAGCTAGCATAGCTTCAGAATGCTAAATAGTGAACTTGACTGCAGTTAAAAAGCTTAACACTCACTCAGTGACAGCGAGGACGTACGGCGCACCAGAGAACTGGAGATCGAACCTCCAACGCTGCGTTCAGCGGACGACCTGCAATATGTATAAACAAATAGTAAAATATTTCGCAGAAACACTGATTAAATATTCTTTTATGTTTCAGAGTGTTTCTAAATGTTTGGAGAGGTTTCTGGTCTCGCTGTATTTTTACACAACGCTGCGTTTCCTTCCTGACGTTCCTTCACGTGTTAGTGGTTCCCCCTAAGTACACATTAATGCATCAATAATTATATTGACAATATAATATATGTTATTATTTGTATAATGACTACCTTTGGTTCTGACTCAGACGCTACTTCCCCAGGACAATTTCTTACTTTTGCACATCTTTTCTCTTTTAATATACACGGGACACTTTAATAATGTACTTGTTTTAACATACTTTTATTTGTTTACTATATTTTAATGTAAATGTTCATATTTTCTATTTTTAAATGATGTCATACTATTGCACTGTGTT
>NW_022286973.1:0-2537 GCF_004355925.1 Anarrhichthys ocellatus | reverse complement strand
ATAATGACATACATGATTTCCAAGATCTATTTGAATACCGTTTTGATTGATTTGCATTTTGGTTTAAACTATTTAAATGAAACGGTTAAGAATCCAAAACAAAAAACAATTCACAACAAACGTAAAGACTTCTTTCTTTATTTCAAATCAATAAATCCACAGTTAAATGTGTGCAGAACATTTATTGATAGAATTGTCGATCTAGTTTCTAAAGTATAGTTCATAAACAAACACAAGTATTGCACTGTTTGAGTTCCACCTTGACCAGCTGCTTACTGTACATGTTAAAATAATAATACAAAACCATAACATAGTAGCTACAGCGCATCAAGTCTATTTGGCTGATATATTGTGGAAATACTTGATTAAAAGTACACACACATTGTTATTGCTACTGAGTACTTCTTCCAACACTGAGCACAGTAACACGGTAACAACACGGTAACAACACGGTAACAACACGGTAACAACACGGTAACAACACGGTAACAACACGGTAACAACACTGTGGACCCAAACTTCCACCCCGAGGTGATGGTGTCATTAGTGGCTATTAGTGCATCTCCTGGCTAACCCAGAGCCACCCGGAGGGGGACCCAGGGTTACGTCTCCTGTCCTACGAGGCCAGAGAAGAAACCTCAGCACGCGCCTGTCACACTAACCTGTGTGTGTGTGTGTGTGTGTGTGTGTGTGTGTGTGTGTGTGTGTGTGTGTGTGTGTGTGATTATGTAAACAAGCAGCTGATTGGGATTACACTGTCTAAGTACAGTGGCTCTGCTGGAAATGTGTCCGTATCCTCTCATTGGTTTGGTCCTCGGATTAAACTGGTTAAATCTAAAAATGTATTTTTCTTGTGTGAAACATAGACACAGATGCTGCGTGAGGTGAAAGGGTCAGGTGTGTGAAGTTGCTCTAAACCAGTGTTCACAGCACCTTTTTTTTTTTTTTAAGAGACCTTCTTTTTTAAAACGACAAACCGTCGCAAATACACCGGCATGAATCCGCTTAGAGCTCGTGTTGATTTTGTCAAGATTATATCTCAGTCCTGAGATCAAAAGTCCATGTTACTCTTAGTCGTATTAAGTCAATATCGTTATTTATCTTTAGACTATTAAAACTCACAACATAGACATTTCAGTCTCGTCTTACTCAAAGAAAACATCGACTTCTTAGGCAACAGTTTTGGTCAAGAAAGACCAAGAATGAGCATTTTAATCAAACTGCTTTCAAATAAATTTTCATCCAACTTATTTAAGCCTAAAATAATTAATGTCGATAGATATAATCAAGAGTTTTCCCCGTCGTGTTTTTGTACACATTGTTATCAAATGTCTTTGTGTCTAATTGTCTATAATTGCTGCCTCTGGGTCTTTAGTCAGTAAATAAGACAACAGATGTCTCAATAGTTTATCTCTTTTCATTGAATTCATTGCTATACATATATTAGCAAATATTAGTTTTTAGGTTGCAGCTTCTCTAAAATATATTATGATGTTGACATTTTCTTTGTCAGCAACCATTGTGAACAATATATAGTTCTGCGGTTGTCACATAGTGTTTAAACAACCCCATAAAAAGGATATTTGTACACATTTTTATGAGCCGTTAAGGCCGTTCTTACACACCGTTATAATCTACTGCGCTGTTGAGCCTTTACCGAACACTTCAGATGACAGCTGCTTTCATGGCTAGCTGTAGATTTACAACTGAATTAAATTTCCTTGTAGTGCGTTTTTTTTTTTTTAATTCCTCCTCGGAGTTCGTGGCCTCTGTAATAAGGTTAAAGCCGACATGTTATGAGTTCCACCGATCCTTTAAACCTTTCTGGCTCTTATTAAGGTTTACTGGCCAAAGTGGAAGACAATTCTCGAGAAGTCCGAAGAATTACTCCCATGACTGTCATTATTTCCCCCCCAAGAGAACTATTTTGTGTATCCAACCGGTTGTGTCTGTTGCTCTCTGGCGCCTGGCGCCCTTCAGCTTTGATTCTCGTCGATGAGTCAGTGTCAGGATGTGAGCGTGGGTGTGTGTGAACACCTACGCACGTCTGTGTGTGTGTGTGTGTGTGTGTGTGTGTGTGTTGGGTGTGAAAACGGCGGCGGTGTAAGGTTACAGACGGAGATCCATTACTTCACCATGGCAGCCGGCCTTAATTACAGCTAACTATAGACGGAGCAGAGGGAGCGGACGGGAGGCATGGAGGGATGGAGGGAGACGGAGCAATGGGTGTAATTAAGAAGTCTATTTGAAACCTTGAGATTATTACAGGAGGAAGTTTTGTGTAATGGCGTGTACAATACATTCTAAACAATTTCACCGTAAAATAACGGTAAAATACTGTCAGCAGAGATGCCACTAATTTACTGTTATTATATGGTGCAGCTACTTTCATTTATTTTAAGTATCTTATCGTATATAGGATTACAGTATTTTACTGTATATAGGAGCATGTTGTAGAGACGCCATTTATGGCTCTGGTATCGACCTGTCAATCACTGTGTAGCCCCGCCCCTAAAGCATCCCCTGCTTTATGGTCT
>NW_022286972.1:0-2537 GCF_004355925.1 Anarrhichthys ocellatus | reverse complement strand
CCACTACAGTCCACTACAGTCCACTACCATCCACTACAGTCCACTACCGTCCACTACCGTCCACTACCATCCACTACAGGCCACTACCATCTACTACCGTCCACTACAGTCCACCACAGTCCACTACAGGCCACTACCATCTACTACAGTCCACTACCATCTACTACAGTCCACTACCATCCACTAGAGTCCACTACCATCTACTACCATACACTACAGTCCACTACCATCCACTACAGTCCACTACCGTCCACTACCATCCACTACAGTCCACTACCGTCCAATACCATCCACTACAGGCCACTACCATCCACTACAGGCCACCACAGTCCACCACAGTCCACTACAGGCCACTACCATCCACTACCGTCCACTACCGTCCACTACCGTCCAATACCATCCACTACAGGCCACTACCATCCACCACAGTCCACCACAGTCCACCACCATCCACTACAGGCCACTACCATCCACTACCGTCCACTACACTCCACTACCGTCCACTACCGTCCACTACCATCCACTACCGTCCACTACAGGCCACTACCGTCCACTACCATCCACCACAGTCCACTACAGTCCACTACCATCCATTACCATCCACTACAGGCCACTACCATCCACTACCGTCCACTACCATCCACTACAGTCCACCACAGTCCACTACAGGCCACTACCATCCACTACAGTCCACCACAGTCCACTACCGTCCACTACCATCCACTACAGTCCACTACAGGCCACTACCATCCACTACCATCCACTACAGTCCACTACAGGCCACTACCGTCCACTACCATCCACTACAGTCCACCACAGTCCACTACAGGCCACTACCATCCACTACAGTCCACCACAGTCGTTGTTCACTCCTGTCTCTACTCGTTAACACCTTATTATTTTGCCTCTTGTTCCAGTTCGGTTGCAGCTCTGACGGAGTGCATGAGCAATAAATCTCTGGCTAAGTTCTTTCGGGAGCGGCAGGCGTCGTTGAAGCGTTCGCTGCCTCTCGGCTCATACCTGCTGAAACCTGTTCAGAGGATCCTCAAATACCACCTGCTGCTCCAGGTACGACATCAACACAGCTGTTATTATCATCCAGTATCATCATGATGATGACGGTGATGATGATGATGATGATGATGACGGTGATGATGATGATGATGGTGACGGTGATGATAATGATGATGGTGATGATGATGTTTCCTGCAGGAGATAGCGAAGCACTTTGACCCTCAGGAGGCGGGCTATGAGGTGGTGGAGGAGGCCATCTACACCATGACGGGCGTGGCTTGGTACATCAACGACATGAAGAGGAAACACGAACACGCCGTCAGACTGCAGGTCAGCCACAGTACTCTCTGCTCACATAGTACTTCACAAAGTACACGTTTGAGGTACTTGTACTTGAGCCAACATGGAACTGTGTTTTTCTTCAGGAGGTTCAGTCTCTGCTGCTGAACTGGAAAGGTTCGGACCTCACCACCTACGGAGAACTGGTTCTGGAGGGAACCTTCAAAGTTCACCGTGCCAAAAATGAGAGAACGCTGTTCCTGTTCGACCGCATGCTGCTGATCACAAAACGCCGCGGAGAACATTACATCTACAAGACGTACATCTCTGTGAGGAACGCTTCACCCACCACATGACCACTTATCAAGTCAAGACATGGAGGAAAGTCTCCATGAGTTTATAACATATATATATATATATATATATATTTTCAAATAAGCAAGATATAGCATTCTAATATTCAGGTAACGGTGATGGAGGTTGCTGATGTCCACCAACAACCTGAATGTAATAATTATTATACATGTTTTACACAACACGCGGAAGAAAATGGACAATCGATTATATAGTTATATATGATAATTCAATAGACATCAGATACTTAAAACAGATGATATAAATCAAAGTAACGTAGTTTGACTCATCAAGACAAAGATTTTCAAACACTGCAGAAGTAAAACCAGACAAGAAACCAGATGTTTGTTTGTTTGTTAATGTCTCTGTGTGGTTTCAGTGCTCCACTCTGATGCTGATTGAAAGCGCCAAAGACTCTCTGAGCTTCAGTGTGACTCATTACAAACATCCCAAACAGCCTCACACAGTTCAGGTGAGATCATCTGCACCTGTTCACCTGCTCACCTGCTCACGTTTTCTTCTGGAACCCCATCATTTTATTATTTGTAGTTTTTCTAAATGTGCTTATTCTTTAATCTGTATACGTGTGCTCGTAGACATGGGCTGAATATGTACATGTATGTAAATACACTGTATTTATTTTGATATATATAAAATCCTTCATGTTGAGTTGATCCTTCAGTGTCTCTAGAAACTGAAATCAAAAGCAGAATGTTTGCTTCATGTTTCCAGGCGAAGACGGTGGAGGAGAAGAAGCTGTGGGCTCATCACATCAAACGCATCATTCTGGAGAACCACCAGGCCATCATCCCACAGAAGGTCAGACACCACCAACACCAGTATACACTCCAGTACACGCACCAGTATACACTCCAGTACACGCACCAGTA
>NW_022286971.1:0-2538 GCF_004355925.1 Anarrhichthys ocellatus | reverse complement strand
TGCTGTCATCTATGGTCATGTTAGTGTGAAACAGTACAGCCATGTCTCCTGGGAAGTGTGTTTGTGCAGTGAAATAGATGATTGTCATGCAGAGCAAGACCGTCTGCTGGTTGCTAAAAGAGTTTCGTTCAGAAAAGGTGTCACTGACAGAAAGTCAAACGGGTCTGAATGAATGGATCAGGCTCATTTCATTCAGGAGCCCATGAAAACAGTAATTCCAAAGAAGCTTGATGTGAATTGGTCCATAAAACCTGTATGTCTCAAAAGGAACAATTTGTTTGCAGTGAGACTTACAGTGAAATAAAGGGGTTATACCAGTAGTACATATTGAATCATCAGAAACTCTCTACACATTGATGTGAATAGTGTGATGGGAAACAAAACTGTTATTCTTTGCACAACTTTCAGATGAAACAACTGGGAAAACGGCTCTCCTGAAAGCTTTGCTGAACCTAAAGGATGGCAAAAATGACACCGTTGAAGTCCTGCTTGACATAGCCGAGAAAACTGGAGACTTAGAAAATGTAATCAACGCATCTTACAAAGATCCTTCCTACAATGGTAGGTGAATAGAAAACTGGCCTTCACGAGTGATGGTACTTCTGAAGCTGATGGTCCAAAGAATAGAAGTTGTCTTATGTTGTAAAGACTGTACTCTATATATCCTGAAAGGCCTCATAAAAACATGTAAAATCCATATATTACACTCATTGCCAGCATACCCAATAAATGAATACAGCTGCTTTTAATACATTTGAATTGTATACCTTCAGGGTGATTTACTTTGCTCTTAAACTCCATCTAAAGATAGAGCAGAGTGAACGATGTAGAACCTGGCCATAAATAAGTGCTTCTTGACCTGTATCTGTACAATATACTGTAAACAGTCTAAATTTAAAACTGTTGCCTGTATATAACCTTCATAAGTAAACAAGACCATCAGAAAGCATACTGGCTATTTCTATATAGTTATTCTCAATGCTAGTCATCGGTGCCAGCGGCTCGGATTCCACGTATTTTGCTCAAAACACTACTCAGAGATTTTCAAAATCAAAGTTCCTTGTAATAGCTTTGAGAGACTAACGATGTGCAGAAAACATACAATTCTGTGTCCTCTACCAATAACACACACGTCACTCACAGGTCAGACGGCCCTGCACATCGCCATTGAGAGAAGGAGCTTTGACTATGTGAAGCTGTTGGTCCAGAAAGGAGCAGATGTGCAAGTCAAAGCCAATGGGAGGTTCTTCCAGCGCAAGGCTGGGCTGGGCTTTTATTTTGGTGGGTAATTGCATCCCACTAAAAAAAAAGAAGCTACCTGTTCTATCCCAGTTGTTTATAACCAAGTCACTAAACTGACCTTTGTGTGTTTCCAATAGGAGAGCTTCCTCTGTCACTGGCTGCCTGCACCAACCAGCCCAATATTGTGTCTTTCCTCATAGAAAACTCTTACAGAAGAGCTGACTTGACTGACCGGGACTCACAAGGAAACACTGTGCTGCACGCCTTGATAGTCATAGCAGACAATACGGCAGAAAACACAGATATGATCGCAAAGATGTACGACAACATCCTTGTTCAGCACAACAGAGTTGAGAAAAACGGAAAAGCCCTGTTGGAAATGATTGAAAATAATCAGGGGCTGACTCCTCTGAAGTTAGCGGCCAAGCTCGGCAAGATTGGGGTAGGTCTAGTTTATTTTGAAGGTCTTTGTGTTTGTTTTCGGGTAAACTTTGATGGTTTAATTTCTTAATGTAAAACGGTAATTTTTTAGAATGGTTGCATTGCCTTATAACACTTAAACTGACCTGCCATATGTGTGCAACATATTCACATTTCAACATTTTCTATTGGGAAATCACAAAGAGACATAAAATGACCACAAATTGCCTTCAAGGAGACAAATCATCTAGAAATGGTCGCAAAACAACCAAAATGAGATGCAAAGCGTTTACAAAGCGACTCAAAACCACTACAGAGAGATCCAACATCATCACAACGATGCCTCTTTGAGTCTGTAGCTCTTGATCTTATGTAGAAGAGGTTAGAGCCCTTAACACGTCTCTGAACAGCGGCCCATTTTCTGATAACCTGTCCATGGAGATTCTTGTATTGTCACAAAAGATAACCATCCCCTCTCTGATCTCTCATTGTCCAGCTGTTCAGCCACATGTTACACCGGGAGTTTGTGGATGAGGAGATGAGGTCGCTGTCCAGGAAGTTTACAGAATGGGTCTATGGACCCGTTCACTCCTCACTTTACGACACGAGCTCCATCGACACCAACGAGGACAACTCTGTGTTGGAGATAGTCGTTTTCGGGAGTGAAATTCCGGTATGAAATATATATTTTCATCCAACTTTAACTTCAAATGATCTGCACATGAAGGTCTACCAAATGACCATTTTTCCTGAGTGCTGTTTGGTTCCATTGCCAGACACAACATCCTCCTGCTTCAGATAATATAGAGCAGGATTAAGTCAACACATGTGTATTCTATATAATGTTCATTTTATAGAAGTAAACATGTAACTATA
>NW_022286970.1:0-2539 GCF_004355925.1 Anarrhichthys ocellatus | reverse complement strand
TCTGTGCTGAGTTTATGACCGTTGTCAGGATGTCTGGCTGACAAATCATTTAACACATTTGTTTTCTCACAGAACGAGAAGGACCAGCAATTTGTTTCCTACCTTTGGGTTCATTTGGTGAGTTTTCTCAGACAAAGAAAGCACATTTTGATTGAACTAATTCCAACCTCTCACCTTTTTGGGAAACTCGAATGACTATTGTTTCAATGCACTTTCCTTTGTTTTCCTCTTCAGAGGTGGGAAGATCCTGGCATTTCTTGGGATCGTGATGATTTCTGTGGTATTAGGAGGATTTATCCTCCTCTGAGTGTATTGTGGATGCCAGATATAGTTATTGAAGAGATGTAAGTTTGAATATGCATCCTCACAAATCCACATATACAAATCATTGTTTAGAAATCACACATTTATATGCAAAAACATGTTTCATTTATTTACAATAATATTTATTGCATAAATGTATTGTATTTTAATTGGTGAATAGTCCTATATATATACACTGTATATAAGTACAATATTGCATTAACAATATAACATTAGTAAAATTAGTTATTACATAGGTAAAGTTATTATGTTGAATATCATTGTGTTCAAGGACCTTGATTTAGTTTGAGAGCTAAGAATATAAAGTGTTTTTTTTTAGTGGAGCTACTGAGGTTTTCTTTTGACGTTAGCTACAGCACAATGTGTCCTGTGAAACCAGGTAGCGTCTTTGTCTCTGAGGTGGTTTGGGATTGAAATGTTTTTGTCTGCACTATCGTTCCTCTCCCATTAATTATACCATAACTAACCAAGTATGTTATGAGGGAATGTAGTGTGACTGTAACGCAGTGGCGGGCCGTGCATTTTATACCTGGGCCTTCACTGCTGTCCTGCAGCTGAAACACAGCTACGGTTATTATTGTTTCGTGTAAAAGTGAAGCCAACACCTGTAAATACACTAACTGCAGAGAACACGCCGAGACTGCGTCTCCTCTCTGCTCTGACTGCAGTTGGGACTGCTGCGCCAGGCTTCTGTGAGAGTATCCGCCTGTGTGTGCTTTTGGGCGGCGGAGGGGCTCACGGCAGCACCCGCTACTTGTTCACGACAGTCAAAACACCAGAAAAGTCTCCAATAACACCAGAAAAAGTTGCTAGATTTGTCGCTCGTAGCTTTTGACAAAAAAAGTCACCATGAGGTTTTGGAAAGTCGCCAGATTTGGTGAGAAAGTTGGCAACACTGGCACCGGCTAAATATGTCCCCAGAGCAACATTGGACTTAACAATAGTTCTTATTGCATATTAAACCAACAAAAATCCATCTTCATAAACCAAGTTGTGTTAATAATATACAAACAAGCATATTAAAGCTACTGCAGATGTAAAAACAAACGCGTTTAACTTACCAGAGCTGCTGTTCACTATTTAATGACAAAGTCCATCCTCCTTTCTTTGTTAACAAAGAGTTTAATCCCACGGTTGTTCAGTACATCCGTGCGTTTTAGTTCCAGTAAGAAGTCCTTCTCGATTCATGGACGCCAGTGAAGACAGTCGAGCCTGCCCAGTTGTATTTCTTGAATACGTTTTAATGCCTTTGAGGGCTGAAAATGTCCGCTCGGCAGAGGCAGCAGATTTTGGGATTGTCACCACCCAACATGTCAGGCTAGCCCACTGACCAATCACGTGCTTGTAGGCCAGCGAGCAGGCTCTGTAACGTCAAAGAATACGCCCAACATGTCAAACTAAAGATCTGATTGGTTGAACACTGTGACAATGAACAATATCGTCCCCATTCACTTAAACTGCACATGGATGCACTTGTGAGTCTGCAGGCCTGGGGCCTCTCTTCTTACCTAGAGACACAGAGGTGAAATCTGATTGGATAAAAGCTCTACTTAAAACAAGCTGCACTGGAAGCAGAACAACTGAGGAAGACGGTAGCTGTGCAATGAGAAAATAAGATAATGGGAAAAATATTTTTATAAATTATAATACATGTAGTGTATTTAAGACAAATGATTAGATTATAAAATAGCTATAACTTTTTGATTCTGTTCAGGCCAGCAGAGAAGGCTTTGCAGGCCCCGACACCCCACCATTGCTGTAACGTTTGGTAAACAGCAGCCACCGTGGCTACAAGTAAAACATGTTTAAAGTCTATTGTAACAGTAGTAGAAGTACAAAAGAGTCATAAACTGACTAATATCAACATCAGCCACCATAAGATACTGTACCGGTCATACCAGACCGACCAAGACGGCAGAAGCAAACCCCCTGAGTGTATTGAATTGAGATATTTTGTTTCTTATGAATTTAAGTTTCCATCTGTAAAAAGAAGAATGTGTAACTTCTTCTTTTATAAGTTAGTCTCGTTTTAAACAGTATTTAGATTGTAATTTATTTGAATGTCAAACGTGTTACTCCTTTACTTTCTGTCTTCCCTTTCCTGCCAGTAGCTGTCCAGTATTGAATTGGTTCCCCATGTGCACATGAATATTTACATAGTAATTTACAAGATGTATTGTGAAGTGTTGCCAAATATTTTAACCAGTGTGAGCTT
>NW_022286969.1:0-2539 GCF_004355925.1 Anarrhichthys ocellatus | reverse complement strand
ATATGATATATATATATGATATATATATATATATATGACTGATTCCAGACGTGGAATATAAGATTGCTGCAGCACCAATAAACACAATCCTAGATTCCCTGTTAGCTGCTCGCTCTTTACAGCCGATGATCTTTCAGTTTATTCCCGCCGAGAACAAATGGATGAGATTAGATCAGAAAGAAAGTGAGTTCTTCGTCTCGTCGGACCACAGATTGTGAAGAGTCGTCCCCGGGTAGAATATGAGGTGTTAACTGTTTCATCTTTATGGTCAAACATTATTTCGTTCTAGTCCACCACAGGCCAGAAACACTACTGATCACATCCAGTGTGAACACGCAGCTCTCAGCTGGAAGAACCTCGGCAGATTTAACATAAAGGTCATCAGACACTCGTCTCTCCTCCTGTTCCTCTGTTCATTCTCTCTCTCCCCCCCCCCCCCCCCTCCCCCATTTTGAGGTAAAATTATTAGAGCTTTAACGCCGTGGATCTGGTTGCCCTGACACCCCGAGCTGTTGTCTTGGCAAACGTAAGCAACCGAGAGAGAGCGGCCGTCCTCCGAGTGCTGATGGATTTGTGAACCCGCAGAGCAGTTTGGAATATCTGTGTACTTGCGTGTTAATCGTCTACGGAAAACATTCAGAGTAAAGAGCGCTCAGACGCCGACAGCTTTTCAAACAGTCTGATGATTTAATTCGATAACAAACAGGCAGCTGAAGGTGCATCGAGAATCACAAACAGGACCAGCTCCTCTTTCTGTCACACAAGACTCTCTCTGCTTCTTCAACAAAAGAATCCTTCAGCTCCTTCTGCCTTCCTTTGTTTCAATTGTGTGAATCCTTGAGCTCTGACAAACATTTAGCATTTCCTTCCTCATAGAACATTTGAAAAGCAGATTTAAATAAATATATATTCTGCGTTGTTTACGTTAAGTCTTCTTCTTCACTGCCTTTGTTACGGCCACCTGTGAATCAGTGGAAAAGTGCAAAACTACTCTCTCTTAAAGTTAAAATAGCAAATATGGACAATTACAAGATACAGACATCTATGTGAATAAAAGAGAGATTATTGGTTATCATGCATTCTGACTTAGTGATACTTATTATTGTGCATATGCAGGATGTAGACATGACTACATATGCACATATGCACACACTACACGAATAAAGAAAAGAGATAGAAGGCCTGAGCACGATATATATATTTTATGACTATATAAAATGTGGATGATTATTATTATTTGTCACATTTCTATTCCTATTATTGATATCATTCACGCTTTTATCATTATTATTATTCATCTATATCCACGGCTGCTGTTATTACTAGTAGTCATAATGTTTCCATCATTATTCTGCTCACTATTCTCCTGATATGAACCCTTTCTGTCGTACGCATCGACTGTGTTGTAACTCTTATGTTGTTCATTCTGTACACATGACATCTGTCCTCTGTTGCTAGGTCAACGTCCCCACAGGGCAGCGTTAACACCGAGGCTGAACGTCATGTTCAGAACGTCATCAAGTGATGTCTGACGGGGGGAACCTTCAGGTCAGTGTGCAGCGTTCTGTGATTCCAACTCTTCACAGCAGGAAACACGGTGCTTTATTTCGCTGTACTTTAAACTCAGAAACTGAAATGTATTTTATTTCTTATTTTCAGGAGGAACATAATATTCCAGGGGGTCCATGAAAAGTTTTTCGGTTTCATTAATTTAAATTATGGTAATAATTTGTTTAATATATAACAATCTATAACTCCATGAATCTAAAAATACGTTAAATACATCTCTAATATCGTTTTTCTGGGGTTGTTCCTTCCCATATAATAGAATAATAATAAGATTCTAGAAGTGTGTTGCTCTTTCTTAAGAGCAGTCGTCTCACTACCGTCCATCTCCACTGTGTATTAAACACACGGACGATGTTTAATTCAACCTCAGCAGCCGCTCTGCAGGAACAAATGACTGCTGCCTCACAGCTGTACACCGTTTATTAGTCGGAGTGATTGGACTTGAGAATACTTTCCATTCACGTGCAGAACTCCGACATTAAAGAGAAAGTAATTTCCCAGCTCGAGCCAAGTGAGAGCAGAGTGCATCTCCTCTCAGCGGAGAACCATTAGTGGCTTTGTGCAAATGCTCCTCAGGCTCTGGACTCGCTGCACTTCAATCTACCGACCGTTTGCTTCGCTCTCGCTCCACATCTACGGTCCGTCCTCCGCATGAACAGAAGCTGTCGACTACGGCAGGATGTTCTAATAACACCGTCGAAGAAGTTTGATCGGCTAGTTGTTGAAGTGTGACGTAGCAACAAAAAAAGAAAACAAGAAAAGTGGTTTATACCACTTTCCCCTCCATCTCTTCCCTTTCTCCCTCTCTTTTTCTCCCCCTCCTTCCCTCATCAATAATAAATCCTTTCTCCGGACAGTTTGTCTCTGTGGTGGAGTCTGAAAGGGAGAGTAAAGGATCGGGTTTCCACTGCGGAGGAGGAAATGCTTTTGTCCTGAGTTGACCAGCTTCATGCTCAAGGGCAGCAGGCTG
>NW_022286968.1:0-2540 GCF_004355925.1 Anarrhichthys ocellatus | reverse complement strand
GAGGAGGAGGAGGAGGAGGAGGAGGAAGCACCAGTGCAGCAGGATGCTGGTATTTTAACCACACACCAGGTTTCGTGTGGTGCATGTACATAGTGTATGTGCATGTGTGTGTGCAATCTGGTAGATGGTGGGATGCGATTGCAGTGTGCACGAGGGACCCGCGAGACACTGATTGGCTGTTCTCCCTCGTAAGGGTGTGGCCAGAATATGAATGACTGCTCCTGCCTTTTTCGCGCTGCCAGGTTTTGGGGGACAGTTAAGGAGGAGGGATGGGGTGTTTGAGATTGTGCGCGCGGAGAGGAGCGCATCGGCGGTTGTGAGGAAAAGAAAAGGGGGAGGGTGGGGGAGTGTTGGGAACACAGAGAGAAAGAGAGAGAGAGAGAGAGAGAACAGGAGCTTGTGGAAGAGAAAGAGGGGAGGGAGCTCCAGGCAGCGACGCCGGACTACCGCTCAAACACTGCAGTCTTTCTTAGCTTCTCAGAGGGAGCTGACTCGCACGTTCTTCCCGCGCCGCGTTTGGCCATGACCCCGGTGGACACCTTGATCTCCTTGCCCACTTCAGAGAAGAGGAGGCGAAAATAGCCGTAGCGGAGGAAAGAAGAGGGGACGCCGCACACTTTTGCCTCGCTGATGAGGAGGGTCTGGAAATTAATTAACCGCCGTCAGCGCAGAGGGGGAGCGAGGAGTGAGGCGCAGGAGGAGAGGGAGAGGGAGAGGGAGAGGGAGGCCAATCGGTGGATGTGTGAAGAGCAGGTTGTGGAGGGAGAGGCAGAGTAACCTCGAGACACTTTTCAGAGACAAAAAAAGAGACAAGTTGGGGCAGATGCAAAAGCAGCCAAGGGGGGGTTGGGGGGGATTTGGGCAAGGCAGGAAATAAAGAAGCCAAAGTATGGTCCGCTCGCACGCGCTATTTATGGCTTCATCTGTCTTTACGACCTCCTCCATACATTCATAACACCATCATTCCCTCTCATTTTATTTGCATGTCAGCAAAAAGCACACATCGGCAGCGTCAACACACGTGCCCCGAAACACTCTTTTCATTCTCACTGGATGTGTCACCGAGTAGCAGAAGTTGATTGGCCCGGATCAGGGGTTACTATTACCTCCGATCCGTAGAGAGAGAGAGAGAGAGAGAGAGAGAGAGGGAGAGAGAGAGGGAGAGAGAGAGAGAGAGGGAGAGAACCTGCTCAGGAATCGTTTTCTGGATCATCTTTGTTTCGCGCCACCGCAAAGCAGCTTGGAGGTGGTGGGGGGGGGGGGGGGGGGAGGAGGAGGTCGAGTCGAGAGCCCCTCCGGTTCGTTTACCCGATTGAACCGTTACGAGATGAAACGGCAAACCAGAGTTTTATCTCTCGGAGCGTCGACACCTGCATTTGAGTGATTACGGAGAGGTGGTGTGCAGATGTGTGTGTGTGTTGGGATTATGTCCTAAACACACGGAATTACACAAAGTGTTGCAGCAGGATTATGCAAAGCCCCCCGTTGAATATAGTGGAACTGTAGGATTAAAGAGAGGAAGTGAATGGCAGCACGTTATCTTCCAGATTAAGTCAGATCAAGTGTGATCATACCTTTGGGGGGTGGTGGGGGGGATTAAATCAGCCTTTCCAGGGGTTGATAGGGGTTGTAACTATTGTTTGAGGCAAACTGGAGAAAACAACACCAAAAACATCCATCAGCACTCAGTGGAATAACTTCTGGTCCCTCGTTGAGGACTTTGCTCGGACCCTGAAGCGCACACAGTGACTCTTTAAAAGGCTCGTTCGGCTCCCACAATGAGACGCTCGAGCACAGACGAGACTCCGTACCGGCGCAGTCCGTCTCTGGACAGCAAATCCGAGTCGCCACCGTTCACCTCCGGGTTTCACCGCTTCAGCGGGGAGTTCGAGTACAAGCGGCCGCCATTCGCGTTCGGCTTCCACACGACGAAAGGGCCGCAGGCGTCCAAGGGGCGCTACGCCCAGCAGGGGAAGAAGTATGTGGTGTTTTACCTGGACCTCTCCTTCATATTCCTCCTAGAACTGCGGCGCTGCAGGATGGCCCAGGGTTGCATGATGGCCCTGCGATACGGAATGGTCTTCTTCAACCTCCTTTTCTGGGTGAGTCTTGAATCTTATATTTGTTCTGAGTGTGTGCTTTTTTTTTTTTGGGGGGGGGGGGGGGGGGGGGGGGAGGGTGTTTGTTTAGCTTTCTTGACTTTTGAATGTTTGCTCATATTTAAAAAAAATCTTTTTCAGGGGGAGCTATGTATGAGCAACCAGAGTGATGTGAGAGGAGTGAGGATTGAGCAGGGAGGGAGTATAGAGAGAAAGACATGTCATGCATTTAGAGTGACTAAGGACTCATCTTAGTGGGCGACTAAGGACTTGTGTGATTTTTGACTCACGTGACTAGCGAGTATCTCAAGACTCACCTGACTAGCGATTAACTAAAGACTCACCTGACTAGCGAGTGACTAACGAGTCACCTGACTAGCGAGTGACTAACGAGTCACCTGACTAGCGATTAACTAAAGACTCACCTGACTAGCGAGTGAC
>NW_022286967.1:0-2541 GCF_004355925.1 Anarrhichthys ocellatus | reverse complement strand
CTGTACGTTCCTCCTGAAGGTTCCTCGTGATGTAATCTATGGAAGAGTGTTGTAGGTTGTAGGTTCAGAATAATGATAATCACGGAGCCGAGGAAGGAGAATAATATTCCAAACAAACCTCAGAGATTAAAGTCATACATCTAGAAGATAAAAACATCTTTTCTGTGCAGAGAAACCTTCAGTGTTGTTCTTTGCTTGTCTTTCAATGAAGACCCACTGAGCTGAAGCTATTTGTCGCTACGCTAACCTCTTGTTGTTTACAACCCAGCTTAGTTCATCCTTTCCTTTTGGTTCTTCACAGTTCATTCTGTGGTTGCGCCCCCTGGTGTTCGGGAGTATAAACAAAGCTTTAGGAGACGCCAGCCACCGTTTGAATCGTTATATTTGAAGTATTGATATTATGAGGTTTCATTAGTACGGAGAAGTGGATGAGAGTGGAAGGATAGATGGAGTCTGCTATGATGTCATATATTCCTCCCTCAGTGTTTGATGAGCTTGATTCATTCGTTTTACAAAGTGAAACGACAAAACAAACACAAATTTTCCAAGTTATTTTTTCATGTAAATCTGTGACTGAATTCTGTTTTTTCCTTGTAAATGTGCGAACTTAATCTGACATCCAGAGTCACTTCTCTCCCCCGGCTCCATAACTGTATTTCATTTGTATTACCTACAATGACCCTAATAAGCCGTCGCACAATCGGCAGAAAGACGAACATGAATGTTGTTTTACACCGTATCTCAGGTTTCTTTTCTTTCTTTGTGTCGAGGTTTTCCGTCTTTGTTTCGTTGAGTTGAGCCTCTTTATTCACCTTCACTATAACTTATATTATTATATATATATTATTATATTATACTGTTACCGTCTCTGACTGACAGATGACACATCAACAGGTTATAGAAACAAATAATCTCTTCAAGTATGAACGATGGAAACTGGGCTCGTAATGAAGATATTTCTTACTCTCGATGACAGACGTGACTTCACTGTGCTGTGTGTTACAGTAACACGCTGGAGAAGAACGTCTTCTTCTTTGGGCCTCGAGCTGAAGATGTTTGGTTCTACCCATAATAAACTCTTATAGATGCTACTGTACAGAAAGGCATCTCGTGAGGCTGTTTCTGTCATCGCTCTACTTCCTCCATCGGCGCTCACCTCTCTGTTCTTACTTCTAGTATTTAGTTATATTATCTTAAAGCTCTTCAGATTCTGTCACACTACAGGGTTCTACTGGATATCCTCGTGTACATAAATGTAAAGAGATATTCATTCATTATTAGTTCCACAGCATCGGCCAAATCACAGCAGTGAGTATAATGAACAAGTCAACCAGTGTAACCAAATGTCAATGTGTCAGTCAGCTCTCTGAAGAGACGTAAAGACCAAAGTGTCACATGACAGGTTGTCCTCTTCCATCCTGACTCACTTCATCAGTGAGCCACTCATCGTCCTCGTTCAGCTGCTGTACAGGACGCTGTGTGAGGATGAAGGGGTGAAGGGAGAGATGGTGTTTAGATTAACCAACACTCTGATCAATAACCTTCATTTCATCACATATTTATTCTCAGTAACTGATTAGAATTACATTTGTTTTATAATTCAATTACGTAACTAGTTGCTCCCCAACACTGCAGACTCTCTCTCTCACACACACACACACACACACACACACACACACACACACACACACACGTTGGTCCATCACTCAATGCCACATGGCTGATCCTTCGGTGTTCAGACACACAGACGGGATGAACTCTCAGTAAACTGATGTTCAGAGGCATCGAAGCCTGAAGAGGTGACGGAGGCAGCAGAGCAGAGTGACACACACACACACGTACACACACACACACACACACACACACACACACACACACACGTACAGAACACATGTGTCCTCTGTGTGTCGATGCATGTCTCCTGGTTTAAAGTCCTGTTTGTTGGACTCGTCCACCATTAGTCGTCCTTTTATGTTATAAAGAACGTCACGTTGCTCTGACTGTTGCTTCGTCACACTAATGCATTGATTTGGTGTTTCCACCACAAATAAAGATCCTAATTGACTTTCCATTGACATTATTTTTGTCCTGAGCGACATGAGAAAACAGAGAATTCATGTCCCTGTACACAAAAACCAATAGATATCATTTGGTGACTACAACCCGACCTGCCATGTCACTGGGCCGGTGTGTGAGGCCCAATGAAGCACAACAGCTTCTACAAACAGCATCATCATCTGACATTCGCTCGGTTGCTTTTTATAGTGCAGAAGTGGTGAAGATGTGTTAAACGGTGTTAGTGTGTGTGTTGTGCATTGGTTCCTGCAGGATGTGAAGGTGTGATTACTAACTCCAGCTGGAGAAAGAGGCAGTGAGGGAGGAAGGAGGGAGGAGGGAGGAAAGAGGCAGTGAGGGAGGAAGGAGGAGGGAGGGAGGAAAGAGGCAGTGAGGGAGGAAGGAGGGAGGAGGGAGGAAAGAGGCAGTGAGGGAGGAAGGAGGAGGGAGGGAGGAAAGAGGCAGTGAGGGAGGAAGGAGGGAGGA
>NW_022286966.1:0-2541 GCF_004355925.1 Anarrhichthys ocellatus | reverse complement strand
CCCCCCCCCCCATTTTAGGGTGATGACATCATGAACTATAACAACTGAAATTATGTTAATTTTGGTGTTGTAGTGTTATACAATATCATAAATAGCCAATTTAATTTAATAGCAATATTGTTGGGCTGTATGAATGAATTTAGAATTAGATAA
Source organism: Anarrhichthys ocellatus (assembly GCF_004355925.1). Classification (NCBI taxonomy): domain Eukaryota; kingdom Metazoa; phylum Chordata; class Actinopteri; order Perciformes; family Anarhichadidae; genus Anarrhichthys; species Anarrhichthys ocellatus. The sequence continues at coordinate 2,388 of NW_022286966.1, read as the reverse complement.
GTTCAAATTGCAGAATCAAACAGGATGTCAATATAATAATAAAGTGTAATCTATATAGTGTTTTTAAACTCAAAATTGCTTCAAAATAATGAAATATACAATCTATTAGTGAAAACCTTGGCTTGCATAACAGCAGACTAACAGCATGTGACTGTAACCTGTCCGTAATCAGAGCCCTGTAGAGCTGAGGGAACCGCAGAGTTGGGTGATAATTATCTGTGAGAGCGACACCTTTCCCATCACATGTAGTCATTTGATTCATTGTTAATGAAAGAATATGGATTAGTGCGGCTTTAAACCCTGCATGCCAGCCGTCACCTGGAAACACAGATGGTAGTTTCTTTGTGGTTATCATAATAACCGCCTACAAAATGCGAAAGTACCAAGCTTAATAGTGTTTGACGGGATGACTAGAATTGACCCAGAACAACACCTGTTTGTCTACCGTGTATGATCTCTTTGATTATCACCAGCCACATAATCTGACTTTGCATTGGCTGTAAAGCAACATGAGCTCTGGTTTACATTGTTGTTGCTTTTCCTTTGCTTTTCTTTTCTTGTTTGCTAAAAGTCTGGATGATATTTTCCTCTCCTGTCTCCCTCCCTCTCATTCTGCCATGCTCTTTCTTAAGCATTAACATTTCCCAAGTACAACCGTGTTCCTTTGACACCCGACATGAGTGAATATGATAATAATGATGGACTGAACTGAACTCTGTGGGATGTCCAGTGAGTTGGAAATCTTTTTGTAGCCATCTTCTGACCTATACTTTTCAATGATCTTTTCTCTGAGTTGCTTGGAGTGTTATTTCGTCTTCATGTTGCAATTACATTAGTCATTTAGCAGATGCTTTTATCCAAAGCGACTTACATCGGAACACGAAAAACTCCCCCAAAAAAACCCTTTAACGGGGAGAAAAGAGGAAGAGACCTGTGGGAGAGCAATAGGAGGGATCCCTCTCCCAGGTTGGACAGAAGTGCAATAGATGTCATGTGTAGAACAGGATAGTGAATTACAACACATTCAATGTAATTACAGCACATTCAATGTATGACAGAACCACGGCAGGAGGCAAGATGTGGTCTAGGTATAACCCGGATACACAGGAACCTGTGATGCGAGAAAGCACAGAGACTCTGGTGAAGAAGCAGGTCAATAATGTGCATTAATGGTATCGGTAATATGAATTAGTAATGTGAGTAATAATAAAAGTGATATTAGCTGTTGGAGTCAGCAGGGCCATGGTAGGAGGGAGGACCAGGGTCCAGATGAAACCATGCTCCATGGAAACCTGTGAGGAGAGAAGGCACAAGGACTCCGGAGAAGAGACAAAGTCAGTACTGTGCATTAATGGTATCGTAATAGGGGTAATAATGTTAATAATGAAGATCGTAGTAGGTGTCAGCAGGGCCATGGCTGGTGGAAGGACCAGTGTCCAGATAAAACTGGGGTCATGGGAACCTGTGAGGCGAGAAAGCACAAATACTCCGGGGAAGAAGTAAAGTTAGTAATGAGCATTAATGGGACATCAATGCATACAGACAGAGGTGAAGAAGAGGAGAGAGGAGTTCAGTTTGTCCTAGGAAGTCCCCCTGTAGTTTTTGCCTATACCAGTTTGTCTAAGGGCCGGTCCAAGGCAAACCTGAGCCAGCCCTAACTGTAAGCACCATCAAAAAGGTAAGTCTTAAGCCTACTCTTAAATGTGGCGAGTGTGTCTGCCCCCCGGACTAAAACGGGAAGCTGGTTCCACAAAAGAGGTGCTTGACAACTGAAGGCTCTGGCTCCCATCCTACTTTTTAAGACTCTAGGAACCACAAGTAACCATGAATTAATGGAGCGCAGCTCTCCAGTAGGGCAGTATGGTACTATAAGCTCTTCAAGATATAATGGTGCCTGACCAATTCGGGGTTTGTAGGTAAGTAAAAGGATTTTAAATTATATTCTAGATTTTACAGGGAGCCAATGCAGAGAAGCTAATACAGGAGTAATATGATCTCTTTTCTTAGTTCTTGTTAGTACATGAGCTGCAGCATTCTGGATCAACTGGAGAGATTTCAGAGACTTGTTAGAGCAGCCTGAAAATAAGGAATTGCAGTAATCTAGTCTAGAGGTAACAAATGCATGAACTAATTTCTCTGCATCGCTTTGAGACAGGATGTGCCTGATCTTTGAAATATTACGTAGGTGAAAAAAGGCAGTCCTAGAAATTAGTTTTATCTGAGAGTTAAAAGACAAATCCTGATCAAAGGTAACTCCAAGATTCTTTACGGTGCTGTTGGATGCCAGCGCAATGCCATCCAGAGAAACCACATCACCACACAACCGATTTCGGAGGTGCTCTGGGCCCAGTAGAATAAGTCTTTAAGTGAATAAGTCTATTCAACATC
>NW_022286965.1:0-2541 GCF_004355925.1 Anarrhichthys ocellatus | reverse complement strand
GTTACAGAGAGTGAGACAGGTGTTACTGAGAGTGAGACAGGTGTTACTGGGAGTGAGAGTGGAGCTTTAACTCTCAATGAAACGTCTCAGAATAAATAAAATGATTTAAAAACACCTGAACTTAAAGTCACATGATTTAAAAGATGAAAATTTAAACCCCATAAATTCAGACGGATGGTTTTCAGAGTGAAACACTTCAATGCTTTTAATAAAGACATATTTTAGTATTTTAACAACATGAATTATTAAGCATTGATGAAATTAACTCGTTTCAACATTCAGATTATTACAGGATATTTGATTCATGATGAGAATGAAGATGATTGATTGAACAGCTATTGATCAGATATCAGTGATAAATAAATAAAAGACATAAATAAACATTGTAACCTTCATTAAAGTGACGTGAGGTCGTGCAGCAGCTCAGACTCCAGCTGTCCTGACATGCGGACCAACATCTGGACCTCAGAGCGTTTTAATAGAGCTTCATTAACGTTCCTCCAGTGAGCTGCACAACAGCTGGACGTCTGTTTCTAGTTACCATGCATCCTGGAGGTCATGTGGTACATTCACTTCCTGTTGATCTCTACGGATTCATCAGCGTCAGACGTCGTCGAATATTCGGCTGCGAGACGACGACATGGACAGATATCGTCCTCCTGCGTGTCTGAGAGACAAACACACATGCATCACTTTACCACAGCGGTGTAGAGTTCTGTCGTCGTGTCATCAGAAGCAGGAAGTGGTCTCTACCTGCTAGGCTCCACCTCCAGAGGGTCGTCGGTCAGAGACTCGGCGTTGAAGTCTAAAGGTTCAGCATCCTGAAGCAGCTCGATGGAGTCTCTCTCTGAGCGACTCCCAGAGCGGGAATACTTAGCCTCTGTTCAACACAACACAACAGAGTTATTATTATTATTATTATTATTATTATTATTATTATTACTACTATTACTATTGTTACTATTATTATTACTACTACTACTATTATTACTATTACTATTACTATTATTAGAAACTGGTTTGGTCCAGTTCTAGGACACGAGGACATGAGGTCCACAATAAAAACATTATGATGCTCGTTATGTTATTGTTTTTATTAATGTTATTCTATCATTTATTTGCTTTGTCTACCTGGTAAAGTTTATTTAAGTTCCTTTTAAAGCTCTTTATAAAATAACTATTATTATTATCATTATAATTGATAATAAAACACGCTGCTGGTCCCGTCCCTCCTCCCCTGTGATTGGACGCGTACTCACGTCTGTTGCTGCTGCTCATCACCGTGTTGGAGTAGCTGGTCTCCTTCAGCTCGTGACTGGTCCGGTTCCTCGCCGTGTGCTCCTCTCTCTGGTTCCCATAGCGCTCCTTCCACTCCTGTAAAGAACAACACACCATGAACACACCATGAACAACAACACGACGAACAGAAGAAGACGTCGCCAGTCATCTACCGGGAATTTAATTCTTGTAAATCTATGACTTTATAATCTCAGATTTACGACTAAATCATGTTTTTTTACCTCCATGATGATGTAGAACGAAAGGTTGATATCAGCAGTTTTTAATTACTTAATCACGTTTCTATTACAATAACTATATTTGATATATAACGAGTCATTTGATTAAATTCTGACCTACTTGCATGTTATTTTTATTATTATTTTATTATTTATTTTTAACAATATATAAATATATTTATATATATTTCACAGCAGCATTGTTAGACGCTTCGCTGTGATCGTTGTTCAAATAAGAAATAAAGTCTAAAACTTGCTGTGAATCAATAAAACAGGAATAACTTGTAATGGATGCTAAATACTTTTAATATGCAGTATTCTGTCAGAACATGAAGTACATTTATACTTCTCATTGTGAGTTTTAGTTCCGTCATCTCCTCAGAATACAAACGTTACTCACCCTCCGTCTGTTCTCTCCATCTTCAGTCCTCTGTCGCTTCCTTTTCTCTGTGAAAACCAAATCACATGAACAGCTGTTAACCTTCATCCCTGAGCAGCTTCCTCTCCCTGACTCCTCTCACCTCGTCGGATCAGCTCCTTCCCCTCGTCGATGAGGTCGGAGGTCATTTCACTGTCGCCCACAAACTGCTGGAAGCCCAACAGGTTGAGGCAGCGAGTCCCCAGACTGAGGAGAGAAGTTATGAACTCATCAATAACTGAATGAATGAACCAGCAGCTGTTAGTGATCATTGATGAACAAAAACACTTCATGAAACCAGGTTCAGTCACTTTAATGGTTGAATTAGCTCCTCCTCCTCACAGCTGAGCTCTAACACACAGAGTCAAGGGGCTGAGAATCATTCACAGAGCTCAAACAGACCTGAAGTATGTGGCGATGCAGAGGAGGACGATCAGCATCGGGTAGTAGATGTAGAAGCCGTTAGCGATGAAGGAGAGGACCCGCATGGACCCCATGATCTGGATCACAACAGGACTCAGTTATTAATAATCAATGTGACTTCATCTACCTGATAATACAGACGTGTACGCTGTCTGCTCCTTCTGTTTCTATGTGTGATGAACA
>NW_022286964.1:0-2541 GCF_004355925.1 Anarrhichthys ocellatus | reverse complement strand
GTTACAGAGAGTGAGACAGGTGTTACTGAGAGTGAGACAGGTGTTACTGGGAGTGAGAGTGGAGCTTTAACTCTCAATGAAACGTCTCAGAATAAATAAAATGATTTAAAAACACCTGAACTTAAAGTCACATGATTTAAAAGATGAAAATTTAAACCCCATAAATTCAGACGGATGGTTTTCAGAGTGAAACACTTCAATGCTTTTAATAAAGACATATTTTAGTATTTTAACAACATGAATTATTAAGCATTGATGAAATTAACTCGTTTCAACATTCAGATTATTACAGGATATTTGATTCATGATGAGAATGAAGATGATTGATTGAACAGCTATTGATCAGATATCAGTGATAAATAAATAAAAGACATAAATAAACATTGTAACCTTCATTAAAGTGACGTGAGGTCGTGCAGCAGCTCAGACTCCAGCTGTCCTGACATGCGGACCAACATCTGGACCTCAGAGCGTTTTAATAGAGCTTCATTAACGTTCCTCCAGTGAGCTGCACAACAGCTGGACGTCTGTTTCTAGTTACCATGCATCCTGGAGGTCATGTGGTACATTCACTTCCTGTTGATCTCTACGGATTCATCAGCGTCAGACGTCGTCGAATATTCGGCTGCGAGACGACGACATGGACAGATATCGTCCTCCTGCGTGTCTGAGAGACAAACACACATGCATCACTTTACCACAGCGGTGTAGAGTTCTGTCGTCGTGTCATCAGAAGCAGGAAGTGGTCTCTACCTGCTAGGCTCCACCTCCAGAGGGTCGTCGGTCAGAGACTCGGCGTTGAAGTCTAAAGGTTCAGCATCCTGAAGCAGCTCGATGGAGTCTCTCTCTGAGCGACTCCCAGAGCGGGAATACTTAGCCTCTGTTCAACACAACACAACAGAGTTATTATTATTATTATTATTATTATTATTATTATTATTACTACTATTACTATTGTTACTATTATTATTACTACTACTACTATTATTACTATTACTATTACTATTATTAGAAACTGGTTTGGTCCAGTTCTAGGACACGAGGACATGAGGTCCACAATAAAAACATTATGATGCTCGTTATGTTATTGTTTTTATTAATGTTATTCTATCATTTATTTGCTTTGTCTACCTGGTAAAGTTTATTTAAGTTCCTTTTAAAGCTCTTTATAAAATAACTATTATTATTATCATTATAATTGATAATAAAACACGCTGCTGGTCCCGTCCCTCCTCCCCTGTGATTGGACGCGTACTCACGTCTGTTGCTGCTGCTCATCACCGTGTTGGAGTAGCTGGTCTCCTTCAGCTCGTGACTGGTCCGGTTCCTCGCCGTGTGCTCCTCTCTCTGGTTCCCATAGCGCTCCTTCCACTCCTGTAAAGAACAACACACCATGAACACACCATGAACAACAACACGACGAACAGAAGAAGACGTCGCCAGTCATCTACCGGGAATTTAATTCTTGTAAATCTATGACTTTATAATCTCAGATTTACGACTAAATCATGTTTTTTTACCTCCATGATGATGTAGAACGAAAGGTTGATATCAGCAGTTTTTAATTACTTAATCACGTTTCTATTACAATAACTATATTTGATATATAACGAGTCATTTGATTAAATTCTGACCTACTTGCATGTTATTTTTATTATTATTTTATTATTTATTTTTAACAATATATAAATATATTTATATATATTTCACAGCAGCATTGTTAGACGCTTCGCTGTGATCGTTGTTCAAATAAGAAATAAAGTCTAAAACTTGCTGTGAATCAATAAAACAGGAATAACTTGTAATGGATGCTAAATACTTTTAATATGCAGTATTCTGTCAGAACATGAAGTACATTTATACTTCTCATTGTGAGTTTTAGTTCCGTCATCTCCTCAGAATACAAACGTTACTCACCCTCCGTCTGTTCTCTCCATCTTCAGTCCTCTGTCGCTTCCTTTTCTCTGTGAAAACCAAATCACATGAACAGCTGTTAACCTTCATCCCTGAGCAGCTTCCTCTCCCTGACTCCTCTCACCTCGTCGGATCAGCTCCTTCCCCTCGTCGATGAGGTCGGAGGTCATTTCACTGTCGCCCACAAACTGCTGGAAGCCCAACAGGTTGAGGCAGCGAGTCCCCAGACTGAGGAGAGAAGTTATGAACTCATCAATAACTGAATGAATGAACCAGCAGCTGTTAGTGATCATTGATGAACAAAAACACTTCATGAAACCAGGTTCAGTCACTTTAATGGTTGAATTAGCTCCTCCTCCTCACAGCTGAGCTCTAACACACAGAGTCAAGGGGCTGAGAATCATTCACAGAGCTCAAACAGACCTGAAGTATGTGGCGATGCAGAGGAGGACGATCAGCATCGGGTAGTAGATGTAGAAGCCGTTAGCGATGAAGGAGAGGACCCGCATGGACCCCATGATCTGGATCACAACAGGACTCAGTTATTAATAATCAATGTGACTTCATCTACCTGATAATACAGACGTGTACGCTGTCTGCTCCTTCTGTTTCTATGTGTGATGAACA
>NW_022286963.1:0-2541 GCF_004355925.1 Anarrhichthys ocellatus | reverse complement strand
GCTCCACAGGTTTTTACATGAAACGTAACATTTTAGTAATGTTTATCTCCTTCAACCTCTCCGGGTAACGAGTATCATAATGGATTTAAGTACAGCTCCGTCACGTCTGCAGGTGCTTGTCATCTCCACCTGGTGTCAGCAGGTGGAGCCACATTGATGTGACAACAGGTTTGTGTGCTTCTGTATCTGTGGCGCAAACCTGCAGGAAGATGAGGACAGAAAGAGCCTCAACAAGTTTGAGAACATCAAAGTCTTATTTTGTGGGTGTTTTTAATTGTTTTTAGTGGAACTCATGTGAAACATCTTCTGGATGATGTGATTGATTAAATAAATCCAGTTGAATATCTGGAAAGGAGTGATGTGAAACTGAATTTGTGACATTTCCTTCTTTATGATGTAATTACAGTGTGACTGTCTAACTTTTGCACAGATTTTCCTGCTGAAATAGTTTCAGATGCTCATCAATTATTGTAACCTGCTGACATTTTGATTTGAAGAATAGACTTTTGACGGCTGTTTGACGCTTTAGTGCAGCTATTGTTATCTAATCAGATCGCTGTTATACTAACCCACAGGGACTCTTTATATCTTGGAGTTATTAGTGTTCGTTTATTTATTTGTGTCTTTGCTTACTTTTATTTATTAGACGAAAGATAAAACATTAACAGAACGAAATGAGGAAGACTTAAACAGTGAATACAGAGCAGTTATCAACATTTTATTAGGGAAAGAGAAAACAAGATGTTCATTCTATATCAATAAAAATAAAGTTGCAAACCAAAAGAACCAACAGGAAAGAGTCAAACACAAACTGCTGACTTAATTAAGGATGGAAGATCTGTCTAAAATATCCCTGTGTGCTGTAATAAGATTTCCCTTCATTGGAGCTGAGGGGCTCAAACAGGCGGAGAACAAAAGGAAAGTATTTTTGGATGTAAAGCGTTCCAGATGTTTGTGATCGAGCTGCAGCCTCACATTCTTTAAACCGAAAGTAAAGTTAAACGCGCCATTCTGTGTGTTTTCTGTCGCTTGGTGTACTGCGGGTTGTCGGAGCCGCGGTGAGTCCTTTCCTATTAAAATGTTCATTCAATGATACTTTTGGTTCCGGCGCTGCTTCGCTGTTTGAGCACTTTGTAAAAATCAAACAGTTAAAGTTTCAGCAGAAGTTTGTAAAACCTTCAGGAACCAGTTTGTCGACACAATGTTGTAGCACGGACGGTGGTGTCTTCTTTAGATGTGTCGTTCTTTCTCAGGAGATTTTAACGTGTTTGTTTCACATTTATTCATGCAAATCCTTCATCATATTCATGTCTTCATTGCCCCGCTATAGGAGTGTTGTTGAGCCCAAATATAAGTCTCAGATCCTCACGAGAGTCCGATAATGTTGTGAAGGATTTCCTGAAATTACTTTCTACTGAAGCAGCCGTTATGAAGGGTTTATGAGTCGAGTCTAAAGGCTTTATTAATGTCAGCTCATAAGTTACTAACACGTGGTGAATTTGCTAAGTTGGAGGAACTCTTTCTTCAGCATGTAGCTCTTTAAAGTGGCACTCTGCTGTTTTTACACGACGATCAGTGGACTCACCACCATATATGTGAGAACAGCTGTATTATGTAAGGAAATAACCCCGATGAGCAGGTCATTGCTTGGTTAACGATGTTACGACTTGCATTGTGGGAAATGTAGGCTCCAGATGTTAACTTTCCAGATGAATTCTGAATTGTGATGTTAAAAACATGAGTAGTTGTTAATAAATAGTATTAGGTATGATTAATAATCATCAAATATATTTATGTTAACAATAGTGGAATGTAACTATTTACTAAAGTACTGTTCTACAGTGTGATTTTGAAGTACTTGTGTATTTTCATTTTATGCTACTTTATTCTTCCACTCCACATCTCAGATGTTAATATTGTACTTTTTACTCTTCAATATTTATGCAATATCTAATATCTAATAAATGATGACATATTGATTATGGAATAAACTTGCCACAATATATAAAGTCATTATTATGAGCTCTTTACCAGCTGCAACATTAAAGGGATGGACACATTAATGCATCAATAATTATAATCCAATAATATTATATTATCCTGAAATGGATGATTTGGTGATTTAATTTGGTCTGACTTCAACAATTATGTGCTAATCATATTTAAAATACGGTATAAAAGTTTTAGCCCGGCCTTGAACACATCCTGGACTCCAGACATATTAATGGAGATAAACTCGTGACCCTTTGTGAAAGGTTAACTCATGACTTCATTGCGTCCCTTTTCCAGCAGGTGTAAGTAGGCCAATAGTCCATTGGAGTGCTACCTGGTGAATTAAAGAGATCACTAAATACACTTCCCACATCCTGCCGATCAAAGGTTCTTGTTATTAATGTGTAAACCTGATCTGTATCAACATCATTAAATGATTTGTGTAATACGCTGCAGCCCTAGTCAAGAATATAATCTCCTTTAAACTAGGACAGATATGAGAGTATTATTAATCTTCTCATCTAACTTTTGGCAACAAAGCAAATAAGA
>NW_022286962.1:0-2541 GCF_004355925.1 Anarrhichthys ocellatus | reverse complement strand
GCTCCACAGGTTTTTACATGAAACGTAACATTTTAGTAATGTTTATCTCCTTCAACCTCTCCGGGTAACGAGTATCATAATGGATTTAAGTACAGCTCCGTCACGTCTGCAGGTGCTTGTCATCTCCACCTGGTGTCAGCAGGTGGAGCCACATTGATGTGACAACAGGTTTGTGTGCTTCTGCATCTGTGGTGCAAACCTGCAGGAAGATGAGGACAGAAAGAGCCTCAACAAGTTTGAGAACATCAAAGTCTTATTTTGTGGGTGTTTTTAATTGTTTTTAGTGGAACTCATGTGAAACATCTTCTGGATGATGTGATTGATTAAATAAATCCAGTTGAATATCTGGAAAGGAGTGATGTGAAACTGAATTTGTGACATTTCCTTCTTTATGATGTAATTACAGTGTGACTGTCTAACTTTTGCACAGATTTTCCTGCTGAAATAGTTTCAGATGCTCATCAATTATTGTAACCTGCTGACATTTTGATTTGAAGAATAGACTTTTGACGGCTGTTTGACGCTTTAGTGCAGCTATTGTTATCTAATCAGATCGCTGTTATACTAACCCACAGGGACTCTTTATATCTTGGAGTTATTAGTGTTCGTTTATTTATTTGTGTCTTTGCTTACTTTTATTTATTAGACGAAAGATAAAACATTAACAGAACGAAATGAGGAAGACTTAAACAGTGAATACAGAGCAGTTATCAACATTTTATTAGGGAAAGAGAAAACAAGATGTTCATTCTATATCAATAAAAATAAAGTTGCAAACCAAAAGAACCAACAGGAAAGAGTCAAACACAAACTGCTGACTTAATTAAGGATGGAAGATCTGTCTAAAATATCCCTGTGTGCTGTAATAAGATTTCCCTTCATTGGAGCTGAGGGGCTCAAACAGGCGGAGAACAAAAGGAAAGTATTTTTGGATGTAAAGCGTTCCAGATGTTTGTGATCGAGCTGCAGCCTCACATTCTTTAAACCGAAAGTAAAGTTAAACGCGCCATTCTGTGTGTTTTCTGTCGCTTGGTGTACTGCGGGTTGTCGGAGCCGCGGTGAGTCCTTTCCTATTAAAATGTTCATTCAATGATACTTTTGGTTCCGGCGCTGCTTCGCTGTTTGAGCACTTTGTAAAAATCAAACAGTTAAAGTTTCAGCAGAAGTTTGTAAAACCTTCAGGAACCAGTTTGTCGACACAATGTTGTAGCACGGACGGTGGTGTCTTCTTTAGATGTGTCGTTCTTTCTCAGGAGATTTTAACGTGTTTGTTTCACATTTATTCATGCAAATCCTTCATCATATTCATGTCTTCATTGCCCCGCTATAGGAGTGTTGTTGAGCCCAAATATAAGTCTCAGATCCTCACGAGAGTCCGATAATGTTGTGAAGGATTTCCTGAAATTACTTTCTACTGAAGCAGCCGTTATGAAGGGTTTATGAATCGAGTCTAAAGGCTTTATTAATGTCAGCTCATAAGTTACTAACACGTGGTGAATTTGCTAAGTTGTAGGAACTCTTTCTTCAGCATGTAGCTCTTTAAAGTGGCACTCTGCTGTTTTTACACGACGATCAGTGGACTCACCACCATATATGTGAGAACAGCTGTATTATGTAAGGAAATAACCCCGATGAGCAGGTCATTGCTTGGTTAACGATGTTACGACTTGCATTGTGGGAAATGTAGGCTCCAGATGTTAACTTTCCAGATGAATTCTGAATTGTGATGTTAAAAATATAAGTAGTTGTTAATAAATAGTATTAGGTATGATTAATAATCATCAAATATATTTATGTTAACAATAGTGGAATGTAACTATTTACTAAAGTACTGTTCTACAGTGTGATTTTGAAGTACTTGTGTATTTTCATTTTATGCTACTTTATTCTTCCACTCCACATCTCAGATGTTAATATTGTACTTTTTACTCTTCAATATTTATGCAATATCTAATATCTAATAAATGATGACATATTGATTATGGAATAAACTTGCCACAATATATAAAGTCATTATTATGAGCTCTTTACCAGCTGCAACATTAAAGGGATGGACACATTAATGCATCAATAATTATAATCCAATAATATTATATTATCCTGAAATGGATGATTTGGTGATTTAATTTGGTCTGACTTCAACAATTATGTGCTAATCATATTTAAAATACGGTATAAAAGTTTTAGCCCGGCCTTGAACACATCCTGGACTCCAGACATATTAATGGAGATAAACTCGTGACCCTTTGTGAAAGGTTAACTCATGACTTCATTGCGGCCCTTTTCCAGCAGGTGTAAGTAGGCCAATAGTCCATTGGAGTGCTACCTGGTGAATTAAAGAGATCACTAAATACACTTCCCACATCCTGCCGATCAAAGGTTCTTGTTATTAATGTGTAAACCTGATCTGTATCAACATCATTAAATGATTTGTGTAATACGCTGCAGCCCTAGTCAAGCATATAATCTCCTTTAAACTAGGACAGATATGAGAGTATTATTAATCTTCTCATCTAACTTTTGGCAACAAAGCAAATAAGA
>NW_022286961.1:2398-2541 GCF_004355925.1 Anarrhichthys ocellatus | reverse complement strand
GAGAGAGAGAGAGAGAGAGAGAGAGAGAGAGAGAGAGAGAGAGAGAGAGAGAGAGAGAGAGAGAGAGAGAGAGAGAGAGAGAGAGAGAGAGAGAGAGAGAGAGAGAGAGAGAGAGAGAGAGAGAGAGAGAGAGAGAGAGAGAG
>NW_022286961.1:0-2388 GCF_004355925.1 Anarrhichthys ocellatus | reverse complement strand
GAGAGAGAGAGAGAGAGAGAGAGAGAGAGAGAGAGAGAGAGAGAGAGCAAGAGAGAGAGAGAGAGAGAGGGAGACGGATGATGTATTGTCGCTGTGAGTCTGACACGTTACTAATGGTGTATTTTAGAGAGTGAAACGGAAAAAATAGGAAATGGTCAGAAGGTGAAAAAACAACAGCGAATGGCGTTTGATTTATCAGAAGCCTTTGACTGTCTGCACACACACACACACACACACACACACACACACACACACACACACACATACTCAGAACAATACATGAGTGCAGTATGAGTGGATAGCGTGTATGTGTGATAGTCATTACAGCCAGATTAGCCTCTCATCCCCTGTGAAATAGGCTATTTCCCAGCGTGGTGGCGGACGCTCACACATCGCTGATTCAGGAGGTTAAGGTCCCGACTGCAGCGCAACACAGAGGTCACAAGTCTGTCCTTTCTGTTTGAGGTGTGTGTGTGTGTGTGTGTGTGGTGTGGGGGGGACGGACGGAGGGGACACACACACTGCAACAAAGGTGAATATTGTCATAGACAAGCTGCTGGATTTAATAGGCCGTGCAAATGGTTTAGCCACACGAGCGTGACGCGGCTCTCAGGAGGTCTGCTGATTGGTCAGTACTTCTATAAGAACTATACGTCTAGTATCTAACTATCACAATCACGGAGCCAGGGGAGTGGGTAAAATATTCAGAGGAAAAAAATTCCAAAAATATCCATGAATAAAGTTAAAGTTAATGTATAAAAAAAGGGAAAACTATAAATATTTTCTGAGATTAAAATTATACATTTATTTGAAAAAGTCAAGAATTACTGAGATTATATAATCATAACTTTAATGGGAAAAAAAACACTTTTCGCTGAGATTAATGTTTAAAATTTGCGAGAAAAAAACACATTTACGAGATTCTAAAATCACACATTTATGAGAATAAAAGATATTTCCAGAGAAGCAGCAAGTTTACAAGAAAAAACAAAATAAATTGTGAGATTGTGAAGTCATGACAATTGTGAGAAAAGAATCGTTGCTCCATTTACAAGAAAAAAACTCACGAATTTGTGAGATTCTAGAGTTTTACATTTACGAGAAAGAAAACTTGTATTATATCTCTGAGAGTAAAGTGGCGAGTATTCGAGAAAAAAACACTAAAAGTTGCGAGATTATAAAATCAAACATTTCTGAGAGAAAACTAGTGAAGGGTTAAACAGTGGTGATAATAAAACAAAGTGGACTTTGCTTCACGTTTGTCAGGTTGGATCAAACCTGCCATTCGATCTCATCGTCTCTCTTCGATGAACATAAATGCTTTGTGGTCGTCGGGCAGACTCACACCAAATATAAAGTCGGGATAACAACGGGAGACCTCGTCATCATCATGTGACGCTCTTTTCAGTCAGTGTTGTTTGACAGTTATTAAAACTGTTTCTTTCAATAAGCTCTTCTGACTCCCGCTTCTCTATTATACTCATAATACTTATATTACACAAAAACAACCACTAAAGAGAAATGCAACTGTGAAAAATAGAACAACAAATTAACATCGTTTTCTGCTGTTTATCCAAGAAACAGATACATTTCACACCAATGAAAAGTCATTTTCATAAACATGATCCTACTTTATATGTCCAGCAACCAGGAGATCCAGGTACACCTTTAATCCATTCACGTGACACTTTGAACCACAGATTCCTCAACATCGAAGCTTTTCTTTCTCTTTACCTTCAAACGACGACGATACATCTCGTTTATTTCTTGCTGTTTCCCTCGTTCAGAGCCGAGCGGTTGAGATTCATGTTTGTGTTTGTGAAGCTTCACAGAATGACATCCATCCTCATGAGATCGCTCATTTCTTTTTCCCGCCAGAGAAAAAGGCGGCGTTAACGTCGCGTTAAAAAACCGTCTCCCGCTGCACGGAACTCAACTCACCGAAACACCGCGTGACCACCGAGCACCTGCTTCCTCTCACACACACAACAGAGTAGAAAGCTGCGTCCAACTCACAGCTCGTCTGATTTCAGTGGACAGGCGACATGCATATGATAATCCTTGTTTATGTTCACGTATCACCATCACCATGAAACTTCCCCAGTTGATCGCTTACATTAAGACAATTATCTTTTGTATTGCAACTTTTCTGAAATGTTATGTTTAAATATGTAAATGAAGCATTATCTTCTCAAATATGTGCTTATTTTCATACATTTCCAGAACAGAAATCCGACCATTGGATAAAGTCAGGATAAACGTTCTTGTTTCATGTTGTTGAAATATTAAAGTCAAAGGTTTTTACAGAAGGACTTACGTATACATATATATATCTGTATCACTTCATGAATCAGAAGATTACTGTCAACAGTCATGAATAAATCTATT
>NW_022286960.1:0-2542 GCF_004355925.1 Anarrhichthys ocellatus | reverse complement strand
ATATATATATATGTATATAGATATATATCTATATATATATATATATATATAGATATATATATCTATATCTATATATATCTATATATATATCTATATAGATATATATAATATATATAAAAAATACACACAGACAGTTTATATACACAGATAATACCATCAAACACAAGTATGACACATTGTGACAAACAAAGATCTTCATCAAGTCTTTTACACATTTGATGATGTTATTCATGTAACATTTATATGTGCGTTTATTACATCGTTCATTTGTGACACTCAGACGTGTAACCATCAGTAAAGAGACACAGTACTCATGAGTACACAGGAGGTATAAATAGTACTACAGACAGATGCAGTAACGTTTAGTGGAGGATCGAGGTCACGATGTGCAAGACGCTGCTGGTCCCCACAAACACCTGCAGCCACACAGAGACACACACACACACACCTGGCTGACTGCGTGTGTGTGTGAGTGTGTGTGTGTGTGTATACACACATGGCTGACAGTGTGTGTGTGTGAGTGGTTTCCTCAACATTGCCTTCACATAAGAAGAAGTTGAATATCTCATGTGTGTATTGTAACAGATAATAATGATAATTGTTCTCAAAGTTTTCAAGGAGCAGAAAGTTAAAGTTAACTTATTAAAGTCCAGATGATTCAACATGAATTCAAATAAAGTGATGTCATCAGGAACCATTTAAAGAAACAAACTTTGATGTTAACGTTCTTGTGGAGTAATTAGTCGACTAATGGATTATTGGAGGTGTGGTTTCAGCTCTCGATGACATCATAGTTGATCAGTGTGTGTGTGTTAGTGCGTGACTTCAGAGTGTGTGTTCGGAGGACGGAGGCGTCTGATCGCTGCAGACTGAAAGGAGACGGATTCCTGAGAGCCGACGTGGAAACTCTCCTCCTGCTGGGGAAGACCGGGGACGTGGTGTCCACCTGGCCCTACAGGTACCTGAGACGCTTCGGACGGGACAAGGTGAGACACACACACACACACACCTGGTTCATTTTAGGGTTGTGTTTAGTTAATATTAGACTCCATAAACAGCAGAAAGAAAGAAAGTCAGGATAAAATATGAATAAAGTCCTAATAAAGGAAATATAAAGTCAGGATCTAGTCCAGATACATTCCAGATTAAGTCTGGATAAATTAATAAGAGTCAGAATAAAGTCAGAATAAAGTCAGAATAAAGTCACTTTAAAGAGAAAATAAATTGAAGATAAATTGGAGATTCCTGTCCTTCAGTCCACGTTTTCCTTTGAGGCCGGGCGGAGGTGCGAGTCCGGTGAGGGCAGTTTTGAGTTCGACACCAAACAGGGGAACTTCCTATTTCAGGCCGTGGAAACGGCCATCAACCTGCAGCGGATCTCCTTCCCCCAGAGGCAGACCTCCAGTGGTACGAGTCCAGAGACCCCCCAGGACAAGAACCTGCCGCTGCTGCCCCACAACCCGCCTCTGGTCCAGACCAGGACGCCCCCGCTGCCTCAGCTCCGCGGCCATATCCCACAATCCCCTGCTGCTCAGGTGAGCTCACACTGCAGGTTATCTGTCCGTGCTTTCAAAATAATGTCATAGCTTTTAGAATCGGAGAGGATTTATGGCAGAATTTTCAAAATAAAGTAAGAATAAACTCAGGATACAGGATTTAAGAATGATGTCAGGATTTTCAGAATAAAGTCAAGACTTCCAGAATGAAGTCAAGATTTTCAGAATAGAGTCAAGACTTTCAGAATAAAGTCAATACTTTCGGAATAAAGTCACAATTGTCCATAATTTCAGAATAAAATCACAACTGAGTAAAGCTTTAAGAAAACAAACAAGGAGATTACACTAAACCCTGTTCATAGTTCTGGTAAAGAGAGATTCAGAGAGTACAAGATTTTATCATCATTTTTTCAGTTTCATTTAATTTTTTTAATTTATTTCCCCGGGTATCTTCCATCAGACTTTAGACTCTGAACTGTCTGATGTTTTGTGTGCAGGCAGCTGACGGCGTCTACAGCATGGTGACTAACAGCCATCATCACAAAGACAAAGAGAGCTCCACTCCTTCACAACAACAACATCAACGCCTCCAGCTGGTAGGAAACAAACTGCAAAACACCAAATCTCAAACCAACAACATGATGCTAATGATGATGATGATGATGATGGCCATGATGAAACAACAGTGAGGCTCATTGATGAGTTAGTAGTTAGTTAGTAGATACATGAAGAACAAACGTTCTAATACTTCTATTACTTTATTATCTAGTACATCCCAGTACATCGTGTGTCAAACACAGTAAAGTACCAGGATGTTGTACTACAGGAGGGTCAATGGTCAAGGTACCATGTCATGATGAAGTAGTACTTCCAGACTGAATGTGTAATGTGTGTAACATAGATGATTGATCCGACGGTAGATGATTGATCTGAAAGTAAATGATTGATCAGAAGGTAGATGATTGATCTGAAGGTAGATGATTGATCCGACGGTAGATTATTGATCCGACGGTAGATGATTGATCCGACGGTAGATGATTGATCCG
>NW_022286959.1:0-2542 GCF_004355925.1 Anarrhichthys ocellatus | reverse complement strand
GTCACATGACTTCACGTTAGTCTATAAAGGAACTCCACCACGGTCACGTGACTTCATGTTAGTCTATAAAGGAACTCCGCCACGGTCACATGGTATTTCTACTGTGTGTAGAGGTGTAACGTTAGCAGCACCGCTAACGGCTAACCAACGGCGGTTCACTTCAGTTACATGATGATGCCTTCAGGCTCTGCTCAGTGAACATGAGAACTGGCTGAAGGTACATTATAACGTTATTATCATGAGTTCACATGTCATCTGTAAAATGTAGGACGGCGACAAAAACATAAATAGTGTGGATCCGTGCAGACCAGCTGCTTTAATCAAACAAAGGGATCTGTATCTGCTAATATGGATCATCAGGGCTTCATCACAGGTTTCCATCAGATCCAGCTCATCATCTGGTCTGAGATTAAAGAGATAAAGAGTTTCAGACACCGATCACATCCAGTAAGGTTTCAGAGATCACAATGTAGCTATCGTCCAATCAGAGGCCAGAGTGTCAGGGCTCATTTAAACCGGTTTATAAAGACTACAGAGATCCTTCTCTTCTATGATAACCTGAGAGGAGGAGGAGGAGGAAGAAGAAGAGGAGGTCTTCACGAGGTGTCAGAGCTGCAAAGAGATGGACACATACATCCTCAGGATGACATTCAGGAGGTTAAACTCCACCAGCTCGAGACGGCTTCACTCTCCTCAAAGATCAAGATGCTGATCTGATTCTCAACATGAACAGAGACTCTCCTCTTAACATAAAGGATGTTTCACAGTAACATGAACACATGATGAGGATGAAACGCTGCTTCTGGTTCAAATACCTGAAGCAGCATTTTTAAACAATTGAAGCTACACAGGAGGAGAACCACTGAAGACTCTGGTGGTCTCAAACAATAAAACCCTCACAGGGAGGAAAAAGCAGCAGCTCTTTTCTTCATTAAATGTCTTTTTTTCTCACAAAACAATCAAAAAGAACCGATTAGAGTATCAATAAGAGTCCTAGTATCAATAAAAACCTAAACAATGAATGTGGAGAATATTTATCAGATGACACAGGAAGATATTCATAGACCAGTGTTTCCCCTAAAGACAAAGAATTAATGATTCCAAACACACACACATATATATACACAGTATATAAAAACTATATTTCACATATATTTATATTAAGAAACAAACTTGGAGGTTGAAACAATGTCTCATATTTCTGAGATTGTTTCCGACATCTCCTCAGTTGTAGAGAGAAATGTAGCAGAAATAGAAATATAAAGAAGTCAGAGAGACGTCTTAAATATTATTTCATATGAACGCAGTCTGACATCAACATCAGCTGATCTCTGTGTTTCCCTCACAGATCACATGTCCACCACACATGCACATGCAGGCCTCCCGACGCTTGGCCTATCAGAGCGTCCGGTTCTTATGGTCGGGTCACTGAAGCGCGTGGGCGGGGCCTATCGGGTCAAACTGTAAACACAGCCGCTCGGTGATTCTGTGGTTTCCTCTTCTCTGTGATGCGTTCACTGCCCTTCAGTGATTCTCTGCTTCATATCTCATCTCTGATGTTGGAAGCAGCAGTTTTGTTTTCAAAGAAACTGTTCAACAAGACATTTGTGATGTTTTGAGATATCTCGGCATCTTGATTTGATAAATCACAGCGTGTGATGTTGAGAAATAGACATGAACTCCACCAGCACGATGTGGTTAATACAGATTCTTTTTAAAAGCATTTAAGCAAATTTAAATAATGACTTCAGTGTTTCAGGGTTTGAAGTGACGACGCTGCCTCCAACAAAACAAACCAAAAGATGCAGGTGCATTGTGGGAAGTGTAGGATCCAGTGTTTTAAGGAGGCTTGACCCAAACATCACCGGGACTAAAGCTAAAAATGAGTTTTTAAAATTCAAAACTCAAACACAGAACTGGGAGAAAATGAAACGAATGTAATTCAAAATGTGCTGATTAGAGCAGAAACAACAGAAAAATACTCAGCAACTATTGAAATCGATTAATCGTTGAACACGAGGTGAAGATCTTTCCTTCGTCTTGTCCGGTAGAAAACAGACTTTATTTAACTTTTGGTCACTTTGGACTTATTTCACAAACGATGTCTTAACTTCACCTCAAACCTTTTCAACAACATCTCCTTTCTTCTAATTACAGTTTGACAAACGAACGCACCACGCCCCCCCGTCCAGATGTTTCCACCCACCTTGCAGCCGAACATGAGAGAGATGGTGCTGTTGGTGCAGGCCACCTTGCAGTGGCACAGCATGGGGGAGAAACACTCCAGCTTTTTGGAGCCGGGGGACATCTTCTCGGAGCCGGGGGGGCAGTTGGCCGAGAGCCGCCGGCTCCTCCCACGTCGCCCGACTCCTCCAGCACCTCCTCCTCCACCTCCAGCCTCCCCTCCACCACTGCTGCTGCTGCTGCTGCTCCCTGCTCTCACCATCCGCCCTCATTCCTCGCGGCGCTCCATCGCGGCGGAGAGGAAACGACTCCCAGAGATCTTCCTTCATTCAGGGAGAACCTCCCTCCTCCTCCTCCT
>NW_022286957.1:0-2446 GCF_004355925.1 Anarrhichthys ocellatus | reverse complement strand
AGAGAGAGAGAGAGAGAGAGAGAGAGAGAGAGAGGGGTCAGCACTCCCGTCTACCTTTTAAGAGCGAAGTATGAAACGATCACATGACAACATCAGGACCCAGCAGGTGTGAGGTTAAACCGGCCAAAACTGACAACGGTTGGACCAACAATAATGTTCAGCATCTTCAAAATTAACATTATTTCATTTTCTAACAATTTAAAGGATCAAACCTGTGTTTTTACATTAATGGTCTCTTTCCTTGTTAATTTCCACTCGCTAAAAACTTAGTTAGGTTTAGACAACAACACTACTTAGTTAGGTTTAGACAATAACACTACTTAGTTAGGTTTAGACAACAAACTACTTAGTTGGGTTTAGGCAACAACACTACTTAGTTAGGTTTAGACAACTAAACTACTTAGTTAGGTTTAGACAACAACACTACTTAGTTAGGTTTAGACAACTAAACTACTTAGTTAGGTTTAGACAACAACACTACTTAGTTGGGTTTAGGCAACAACACTACTTAGTTAGGTTTAGACAACTAAACTACTTAGTTAGGTTTAGACAACAACACTACTTAGTTAGGTTTAGACAACAAACCACTTAGTTAGGTTTAGATAACTAAACTACTTAGTTAAGTTTAGACAACTAAACTACTTAGTTAGGGTTAGACAACTAAACTAGTTAGTTAGGTTTAGACAATAACACTACTTAGTTAGGTTTAGACAACTAAACTACTTAGTTAAGTTTAGACAACTAAACTACTTCGTTAGGGTAAGACAACTAAACTACTTAGTTAGGTTTAGACGACTAAACTACTTAGTTAGGTTTAGACAACAAGCTCCTTAGTTAGGTTTAGACAACAAGCTACTTAGTTAGGTTTAGACAACAAACTACTTAGTTAGGTTTAGACAACAAACTACTTAGTTAGGTTTAGACAACAAGCTACTTAGTTAGGTTTAGACAACAAACTACTTAGTTAGGTTTCGACAATAACACTACTTAGTTAGCTTTAGACAACCAACCACTTAGTTAGGGTAAGACAACTAAACTACTTAGTTAGGTTTCGACAATAACACCACTTAGTTAGGGTAAGACAACTAAACTACTTAGTTAGGTTTCGACAACTACACTACTTAGTTAGGTTTAGACAACTAAACTACTTAGTTAAGTTTAGACAACTAAACTACTTAGTTAGGTTTAGACAACAAACTACTTAGTTGGGTTTAGGCAACAACACTACTTAGTTAGGTTTAGACAACTAAACTACTTAGTTAGGTTCAGACAACAACACTACTTAGTTAGGTTTAGACAATAACACTACTTAGTTAGGTTTAGACAACAACACTACTTAGTTAGGTTTAGACAATAACACTACTTAGTTAGGTTTAGACAACAACACTACTTAGTTAGGTTTAGACAACAAACCACTTAGTTAGGTTTAGACAACTAAACTACTTAGTTAGGTTTAGATAACTAAACTACTTAGTTAAGTTTAGACAACTAAACTACTTAGTTAGGTTTAGAAAACAAAACTACTTAGTTAGGTTTAGACAACTAAACTACTTAGTCATGGTTAGACAACTAAACTAGTTAGTTAGGTTTAGACAATAACACTACTTAGTTAGGTTTAGACAACTACACTACTTAGTTAGGTTTAGACAACTACACTACTTAGTTAAGTTTAGACAACTAAACTACTTAGTTAGGTTTAGAAAACTAAACTACTTAGTTAGGTTTCGATAACAACACTACTTAAATAGGTTTAGACAACTAAACTACTTAGTTAGGTTTAGATAACAACACTACTTAGTTAGGTTTAGACAACAAAACTACTAAGTTAGGTTTAGACAACTAAACTACTTAGTTAGGTTTAGATAACAACACTACTTAGTTAGGTTTAGATAACAACACTACTTAAATAGGTTTAGACAACTAAACTACTTAGTTAGGTTTAGATAACAACACTACTTAGTTAGGTTTAGACAACTAAACTACTTAGTTAGGTTTAGACAACAAAACTATTTAGTTAGGTTTAGACAACTGAACTACTTAGGTTTAGACGACTAAACTACTTAGTTAGGTTTAGACGACTAAACTACTTAGTTAGGTTTAGACAACTAAACTACTTAGGTTTAGACAACAAAACTACTAAGTTAGGTTTAGACAACTAAACTACTTAGTTAGGTTTAGACAACTAAACTACTTAGTTAGGTTTAGACAACTAAACTACTTAGGTTTAGACGACTAAACTACTTAGTCAGGTTTAGACAACTAAACTACTTAGGTTTAGACAACAAAACTACTAAGTTAGGTTTAGACAACTAAACTACTTAGGTTTAGACAACAAAACTACTAAGTTAGGTTTAGACAACTAAACTACTTAGTTAGGTTTAGACAACAAAACTACTTAGTTAGGTTTAGACAACTAAACTACTTAGGTTTAGACAACTAAACTACT
>NW_022286956.1:0-2545 GCF_004355925.1 Anarrhichthys ocellatus | reverse complement strand
TTGCATACGTCATTTTCTCTTACATGCAAAATGCAGACATAAAAAGTGTGAAGCTGCTTCCACAGTGTTTTAAGCGCTTACAGAACTTCTGAGTTTCTGGGCTTCGTCGTTACTCGGGATGCCCCCCAGAAAAAAAACGGGAACCGGTTCTAGATTTGTAAAACCCGGGGTATTGATAATTTCTGGAGTTAGCGGTTCTACTATCAATACGTTAAAAGTTACGGAGTGAGATCTGTTGGGTGTTGGAAAGACAAAGACAGGAAGTGCTGAGAGAGAGAAAAGAGGTGTACAGACAGAGAAAGGAAGTAGAAGAAGGAAAACGAAGCGAAGATGGAAAAGATGCGGACGCACAAAAAAAAGAATTAAGAGAACTGGAACGCGCCAGAAAAAATCTGCACCTGCAGATAGAGGAAAGACAAAGAGGAAGTAGAGAAGAGCAAAGACAAAGAGGATGTGAAAAAGAGGGGACAAAGAATAAGAAGAAGGAACAGAAGAATAAGGGTGAGAGGTTTGAGACAAAAGGAGTCTTGACCCTCAAACCCTGGAGACATGACAGCCATGAAGCCACCACTGTAGTATGGCGACACACTGTACAGAAAGGCCTGCCCCTACCAGTGCAAACAGCGCTGGAAGGAGTAGTAGGGTTGAGTAACATGGAAGATGCCATGTGGAGGGAACATCTCACCCACCACAATCAAAGACACGAAACTGCTGAGACAAACGGACAGGAAGATTTGAAGAAACTGACACAGGGACTGCTGAAAATCCAGATAGCGGAGTCCGACGCAGAAGTAAACAAAAGGAAACAACAGGTCAAGACACAGATGACAGTAACAGTGGTGTACTACCAACTCCCTCCACAGTACGGAGGCAGAGGCAGATGACGCGGATACAGCAGAGGGAGAGGATTTCAGCAAGGGGGTATGAAAGACCCGGAAGTGGAGATGAATGCTACAGATGCGAACAAAGAGGTCACTGGGCAAGAGACTGCCCACTTAGAAGCGGAGGAGGAATGCAGTTCAGTGCGCCACCACGACAGGCTCCATTCCCACCACAACATCAACAGTACCCAAGACCAGGTCCACCAGGACCACCTGCACCACCCCTCATGAGACCCCCACAGCAACAGATGCCCATGCTGCCACCAGGACCATGGCCTCTTTAGTACTGACCAATAAGGTCAGTACTGAAGAGGCCCAGAAGATCCAGAAACATGTGGCAAGCGCAGAGGCAACCGCTGACGGGGGAAAACACGCTCCTATTTTACTACCAGGTTGCTGGGTGTGGATAAAAGTCCACAAGCGTAAGTGGAGTGACCCAAGGTGGACTGGCCCATGGGAGGTAGTATCGGCAACCTCACATGCGGTAAAGGTAAAAGATACAAAAGGGATGTCTAGCCTGGGGGGTCGTTTGACGACCATGTTTACACAGATGCCATAGGTGTACCAAGGAGGGTGCCTAATGAATATAAAGCCAGAAATCAAATATCTGCCGGTTTCGAATCCACTTTCTTCTGGTGGTCTACTATCAATAAAAATGTTGATTGGCTCAATTACATATATTATAACCAGCAGCGCTTGTAAACTTCACTCGTAAAGCCATAGCAGGACTTCACGAGCAGCTAGATAAGACTAGTTTAATGATCTGGCAGAATGGAATGGCATTAGATATGATTCTAGCAGAGAGAGGCGGAGTTTGCAAAATGTTTGGATCTGCCTGTTGTACTTTCATTCCAAACAATACAGCCCCTGATGGATCAGTGACCAAAGCTCTGGCCGGATTGACAGCTCTCAACCATGAGCTAGCAGAGAATTCTGGTGTTGAAGATCCGCTCACCAGCTGGTTGGATGGTATGTTTGGAAAATGGAAAAATGCATTCTTGTCCACAATAACCACTCTTTGTGTTGTAGCTACAGTCCTGATCCTCTGTGGATGCTCCTGCATCCCTGGCATCCGTGGACTCCTGCAGAGATTAATTGACGCTGAGCTTAGTGAGACAAATATACAGGGGAACCAGTCACGGTTAGATGATGAGGAAGAACTTGAACTATTGATGGATATGACTGTTTAGTTAGGGAAAGTCATGGGCGGACCAGTAAATCATTAAAGGCTTCGGCGGTTGAGACACCCGTAAAAGCTTACTCAAAAAGTGATTCCCTTTCCAGGGATTTAATAACTCACTATCAATAGTGAGTTAGGGGGGATTTGTGAGAAATCTATGTTTAAAAGCACTCCTAGTGCTGGATATTATATGTCACAATAAGTTTATTTGTAGAAGTTTTAAACCAAAGGTGTAGTCACTGAATGTATTGAACACTGTGAAGGATATTTGATGAATGTATCAGGTGAGGGAGGGATTTTAGGTTACGACCATATAAGGTAATGAGTGAAGTACCAACAAGCCAACGAGGGAGATGGACAATGCTGGCTTCGAACAGAGGGACGACTGACCAGGAGGACTGGTCAAGGGGCAGGAGGAGCTTATCAGGTTTCGGCCAATCACTGAGCTGATTGATGTGGTGAAGAATGTGAAACATGAGACTTT
>NW_022286955.1:0-2545 GCF_004355925.1 Anarrhichthys ocellatus | reverse complement strand
TCTTTCAGTATAATGAAAAGATTGAACATACGTAGCTTTAATAGCGCAATGCGACGGCATCTTGGATTGTGTTTGTATGTTTATGAGACAGTGTTGTTGTTCTTTCTCCCAGAAGTGAGATTAATGCTCGACTGTGTTCTGAACTCTGCTGGTTGCCCATCGGGGGTTCCTTTCTCTGCCATCAGACCTGAAGTGATGCGCTTGTGAAATATTGATGCACTGTAAGTTGTCTGCCGCCGCTATGACAAGCGGAGGAGGCAAATAAGGTCTTGACAGTAAGTTTCCTTATAGTTAGCACCATTATTGCTGTGGTGGTATAATAATGAAGAGTTTTCTTCATCCAGTGTTATAATTTCAGTGTTCAGACTTTGCAAACAGCTGCAGAAAACGTTGATGTTTTATTCCCATTATCAGCCGCGGCTGCTTTGACTGAAGTTGTTTCATCTCCGCGTGACAGCGTTGTTACACCATTTGTTTTTATTTTTCTCTCTGTGGCGACATTTCATGCTTTGGACTCTTAAATCCACTGAGACCTCCATGATGCTTTGATCTCACTCCGCTCTGGTATCGTGCTGATGAGTGAATCCGACAAGATCTTATTGGTGATTCACTGATAGCATCCAGCGAGACCTGAGATAGCACAGGGACTATTTGTGTGTTGGCTCTTTTTTCTGAGAGATGAAAGTCTTGGCTGTCTTTCATCTCATTCTGCTGTCTCCCCGGTTCAACAAAGATCTACGAGTACAAAAGTTTTGGATCCGACACAAACTCTCTGAAAGGTGTTAAGTTTGTGTGATCGTGAGATGATGCGGTAAACATAACGCTGCCACTTTGACGTGACTCTTAACAAGCAACAGTGGCTGACATCTCATGAAGAGCTGAGTACACACAAGGAACATCTGTTTTTTCCTTCTAACCATGAGCTTCCTGAAAAACATTTGTTGATTTTCATATTAAGGTGAACTTTGAAGGCACGAGTTGAAGATAAATATTAATTGTAAAGGTTTGCTCACCCAAAATTCAACGTATATATGTTTGCATTTAGCTCTAGTTGTATCTCTACATGTCAAAAGTGGTTTTATTGCCAAGACTTTGAGATATACAATAATAAATAATGGTTTTATTGATAAACTAGTGACCATTTTTCGATGGGATCACACCACATGCAACAGCAAATCGGGCCAGGGGAGTAAAGTGTGTGTGGGGGCCATTCCCCACTTCCTACACTGCTACTTCCGGCCCCCTTGCTCGGACCTCACTCATCTTCATGCTTGGCCTTCATTCTGATCTAAACGAAACTCCTGTGAAGTTTCGTGACTGCCTCTTGCACGGTTGCGACATTATTGCGGCGACAAAATCTGTCCACAGGCAAACAGATGGACATAGAAACACATGACAAAGCACTCAGAACCAGCTTTAGTTCCTGCTAGATGTCTCCAGGACCACATTTAGCCATGAAGACAAACACAGACTCACATGGTGAAAACAATACTGGCATCGCTGTCACAGCCGGGGAAAATGAAACACACAAGTGAAAAACCTGTTCAAACCTGACAGTCTGGCCACTCTGAATATACCAGAGGATAGTTTGACCCGATCCAAAATGGAGTCGCCCCAAACACACCGAAATAGAAGACTGAGCACGGTTTAGAGACACAACATCTGCACAGATGAAACCAAAACTATCTGCATGGAGTGATAACACAAAAGGAACGCCAATGCACTGGTAAATCAATAATGATTCTTAGTTGTTTGATAAGTTGCATTTTAAACTTCACATGCAACACAAAAGTAAAAGCAACAATAACAACTAAACTAAACATTGTTGGCAACATTGTTTTTTTGAGATTTTCATGCCAATAATGTTACATTGAATTGAATTGAATTATTACATTAAAACATAATTTCTCTGTAAACATATGTCTCTTCCCTCTTTGCCGATTGGACACAAATATATTCTAATATGAATAGTTTTGACTAATGTCCTAAATCTATTTATTGCGGGATTCTACTTATAATATGTACTTTCATGTTGTCTCTAATGTTTTATGTCTTATTAATATTGTTTTATTCTGCTTCGGTTATGTTGAACATACATTTTCCCTACGGTGGCCAATACTATTGTGTTGTGCTGCAGGACGCCATGGCAAGAGTATTTTTATTGTGAAACTGACGACAAGCAAACTTTAAAAAAAAAAACACAGCTTGTGTAGTAATCGGTTATGATATAAATATAATAATATACTTAGAAATAATAGATAATAATGGAGGGAATAACAGAGGAAACACTCTCTGCTTTGCTTTCTTTGTCTCTATTTTTCGTATATCAGTGCACCCAGTTGTGCATGATTTCTTACATAACACATCGTCGTGTTGATTGCCTCTGGAGGCTGGTAAAGAAGTGAAGACGTGCTTATATAATGTGGACAGAGTTGACGACAACTGGCACTTCTGAAGCTGTCCAAAGAAGTTAAGTCGGTCTTTCCTTCCAGCATTTGTTCCCAAATATCTTTCCGTAAGCACGTGTGTGTGTGTGTGTGTGTGT
>NW_022286954.1:0-2545 GCF_004355925.1 Anarrhichthys ocellatus | reverse complement strand
ATATATATATACATACATATATATATATATACATACACATATATATATAAATAAATATAAATATAAATAAATACAAAAATAAAATATATATATAAATAATTACAAATAACAAATATAAATAACAAATATAATATAAATAATATATAATACATATAAAATAATATGAATATATATAACTAAATAAAAATGAATACAATATAAATATACTGTTAAGTGTACTCTATGTTTTGTATTTGCTTGGTTACCAGTTTTGCAGTATTGCAGGTAAACTACTCAATAAATCACCTGCGAACTGCGACTTTAAAAGCATAAATGGTGAAATAGCTCCATCTACAGGACCAATGAGTCCACTGCATGATATTCACTGCAGTTCAGCAGTCTCATTGCATTTCTGTGTGTGCCAAATATGTACTCGACAAAGTCATTTAAAGGGACAGCTCACCCCCAAAATAAAAAATGTTTCCCATTATGTGTAGTGCTATTTATCAATTTAGTTTGTTTTGGACAGTTTCATGTCAGATCTATTTTCTTGCAACCACAAGAAACTGTTCACAACAAGGTGTGTGGATTGTTTTGAGTCCCTTTAATGTTGATGTTAGTGACATATCGGAGACACGGGTCCAAACGCAATATCAAAGATGATTTTATTTACATAAATCTCTTTTTAAAACAAAAGGCAAAAATTAACAGCTTTTACCTTTTTCAAAAAGCTTCCAGAACAATCAATCAAACCAATAATCAAGAGTCCTTCACAGCTGAGAAACATGTCAAAAAGCACAGCTTTCTAATCACACATCAGACCTCCCGCCTCTCTCTCTCTCTCTCTCTCTCTCTCTCTCTCTCGTCGTCGTCAACAAGAACTTCACGGATTCCTTGCAGCTTATTTTTCTGCGACCAGCGATTACAACAGTAATGAACAGGAGTTTGTAGTCAAACCCTTTAAGACGTTCAGGCTGTGGAAGTCTAAACAGTGTAATACTCGGGAGGAGTTGTGCTTCAAAGCGGTTTAATACAAAGTCACAATGAAGACCTCTGTGATCTGTATCGTCTAAATAAAATAAAACAACAATTTGAAAACATGTCTCCTGAATGATTTCTGGGCTGTTCTTTTGTTCCAGTAGTTAAGCATTAGTCGGACATCTTCCTTGTAGCTCCAAACAGAAGAATAAATATCACAAATTGTGAGCAATGACAGCGTTTTCTGTGACTTCCAGACTGTTTTCAGATTTCAGAACCTTTTATTGCCCAAGTACGTTACACATACAAGGAGCCTGACTTGGTGACATTTCTTTCAGGCCTGCAGACAGGAACCCTGAGACTAGAAGCAGTGTGAGCCTGTTGGACTCCTGTGTGGACCAGTGATTAGAAAACATAAAAAGGTGCATTTACTGAGTGATATGAGCGAAAATCAGCTCTTACAACGCGACTAATAACACAAAAAAAAGTAATTATGGTACATTTTTTATCTTTCTTTTGAAAGAAATGCAAAGTACTTCGTAGATAAAACAAGTGGCACCTTCTCATACTGTATTATTGTGACACTTAGAGAAATAATCATCTCACCCGAACACCAGCGCTGTTATTCACCGAACTAAATACTGATTCACGTGAAGAGGAAATATGCATTGTTGAAAGAACATCTCATCCTAATGGTGTTTGTTATATTAGATGTACAATAACGTACACAAATGTAAGCGAGGTCACACAAGAGACCAGTAAGTCGTGACGAGAGGTATTTCAGTGATTTCAGTAGCGAGTCACTTTGTAAAAGTCAGACACACCTCTCAGGTTCTCTGGTCGGTGCAGAGTGGATAGAAAACGGCTTCACTCTCCTTCTCCCTCTCTCCAGACACGCTCACCAAATCTCTGCTTTAACAAGTCGGTTATGGTTATGTTGGTTAGCGATAAAAAACGTCGAGCATGCGTGCAGGAAACCCGAGCTGAGATCAATCAAGTCAGGATTTGAGAGAACACATATCAAGAGAAAGTGAGCGGAACTGATGCTTTGAGCCACACACACTGTCAACCAATCATTTTTGGCAAAAAAATAACAGCTGGAGGAAGCAATAACAGCAGTTTTCACACTCTAAACTTTCTTAAAACTCCCAAAAAAAAACCCCTGACTTTGCACGTCGATTGAAGCTCGAATCAGTTTAATCGCTCCGGTTCTTCGTCGTTAATGAACTAACACACTGCTGGAGAGCTTCAACTGCATCTCCAGACATCGTCTGAGCACATTATACGTCAGCAGGCGCACGCACGCACGCACGCGCGCACACACACACACACACACACACACACACACACACATACACAGGGGCTGCTTACATGACAAAATCTAAACAAGTCATGTGACCCAAGTGTTGCTTCTTTTCTTTTCTCCGGAAGAAAAACTACATTTCCACAGTGTGCTTCAACTTATGCTGGGCAGAATATATATATACACACACACAGTATGTATGTATGTATGTATGTATGTATGTATGTATGTATGTATGTATGTATATATATATATATATATATATATATATATATATATATATAT
>NW_022286953.1:0-2546 GCF_004355925.1 Anarrhichthys ocellatus | reverse complement strand
TAACTCTTTAACTCGTTAACTCGTTAAATCTAACTCTTTAACTCTTTAACTCTAACTCTTTAACTCTAACTCTTTAACTCTTTAACTCGTTAAATCTAACTCTTTAACTCTTTAACTCGTTAACTCTTTAACTCTAACTCTTTAAGTCTTTAACTCGTTAACTCGTTAAATCTCACTCTTTAACTCTTTAACTAACTCTTTAACTCTTTAACTCTAACTCTTTAACTCGTTAACTCGTTAACTCTTTAACTCGTTAACTCTTTAGCTCTTTAACTCGTTAACTCTTTAACTCTTTAACCCAACAATCATGATTCTAAACTCTAAACATCTATAATCATCATTGTAACTTCAGTATTTAAGCTCTGAATCAGTAATCACATTACTGTAGCAGACATCAGTACATTCACTAAGAGCTCGTCTACACGTCTGCGTATGTTGAACAGTTATTCCTCCTGTTTTTTGTTTTGTTTCACACGACCTTCATTTTACCAAAACATACGTCAAACACCAGAGAAGAAGAAGACCCTCCTGAGCATGTGTTCTGAGCTCATTTAAACGTCGCTGGTTATTCATCTATTGATGGTTAATTTATTTATTTAACTCAGTTTTAGTGACATAGAAGCCTGTTAGTGGACGAGGAGCCGTAGAAGAGAAGTAGAAACCACGAATGAATGAGAGGAAGAAGAAGCTCATGAAGTAACGGGATCTTTACATTCCTCTTTATCCTTCTGCTCTCGGCCTCCATGTTCCTGCTGACTCAGCAGTGTGTGTGTGTGTGTGTGTGTGTGTTTAGTTAGACAAACTGTCCAAACGTTCACGGTCAAACTGTCTTATTTACAGTCACCAGGTCGTTTACCTCTTTCTGTTTGCTTCAACATTTCCATCAGCTGTCCCTGTGGTTAGCCTAGCTTAGCACAAAGACTGGGAGCAGGGGGAAACTGCTAGCGTAGCTGGAGAACAGTGTGTGTTTTTACACGTTGGAAATGTTGTCAGGAGATGATTCTGTGTTCTGTGTTTTTACTGTGAAGCAGCTTCGTTCTGCCTGCCTGCCTGTCTGCCTGCCTGCCTGCCTGTCTGCCTGCCTGCCTGCCTGTCTGCCTGCCTGCCTGCCTGCCTGCCTGTCTGCCTGCCTGCCTGTCTGCCCTGTCTGCCTGCCTGCCTGTCTGTCTGCCCTGCCTGCCTGCCTGCCTGCCTGCCTGCCTGCCTGCCTGCCTGTCTGCCTGCCTGTCTGTCTGCCCTGCCTGCCTGCCTGCCTGCCTGCCTGCCTGCCTGTCTGCCTGCCTGCCTGTCTGTCTGTCTGTCTGTCTGCAGGATGAAGCAGAAAACTGATCGCCAAGAACTCAGCTGACCAGTGGAGCATGAACTGAAGACCCCGTCATATTGACAGTATTATCATGATCATCATTATTATTATTATTATCATCAGTAACTTAGTGACTGAGAGGAGCAAAGACAGAAAGCCTCCTTTGGTCCTGAATGTGAGGTTTAAAAGTTGTAATTATGAATCTTTTCTGTTTTAAACATTAATATTGTGACTGACAGATATGACTCATCTTCAACTACCTGCTCTGACAGAACTACTTAATCTCTGTCGTTGAGTTTAATAGGATTAATAGGGATTAAAACCTGTTTTCTCTAGATTATAATCTCAGGAGCAGCCAATCAGAGCGCAGAGAGGAGGAGGAGGATTGATCTGTTTCACAACCTGCATGAGATGAAGAGATAACACACACACACTTCCTCTCTCGTTGCAACAGGACTCTCAGAGGAATGTGTGTGTGTGTGTGTGTGTGTGTGTGTGTGGTTGTGTCAGTATTGAATCAGCTGTAATGAGCTGTTCAACGTCAGTCAACATGTTGTCTCTCAGTCCGTCCACCTGAACCCAAACTGATATGAGATCATCGCGTCCTCAGACCACAACGTCTCCTGAACCCTCGTAGTATTACGTTTTACTTTAGTAAAAGTACAAATACAACAATGTGGAGGAAAAATACTCCCTTCAGTAGAACCTGCATTCTAAAAGTTGAGTAAAAATACATAAATGAGCTGCATGTAGCGACACGTCTCCGTTTACATGCACTCTAATCATCCACTCGTGAGATTAAATCAAATATCAAGACCTCGTGAGATTAAATCAAATATCAAGACCTCGTGAGATTAAATCAAATATCAAGACCTCGTGAGATTAAATCAAATATCAAGACCTCGTGAGACTAAATCAAATATCAAGACTCGTGAGACTCATCTACCTTAATAACTCTAGAGCTCTTCACTAAATAACGTGTTCATTTCATAGAAAGAAGCGTTGTATATGAAACAGAATAAAAACAAGAGACCAACATGCATAAAAAGATCCATAAAAGCTCTGATGAGAATCAATAAGTTTGACCTGCAGATGAAGGTCAAACATCCACAAAATCAATGAGAGCTCCACTCCATCAAGGTCACATTTAAACTGTGGTTAAGTGCTTTTATTGATGCTTCTGAGCCTGAAGAGACAGTAAACTGGTCTAAACTGTGGTTTAAACTGTGGTCTAAACTGTGGT
>NW_022286952.1:0-2547 GCF_004355925.1 Anarrhichthys ocellatus | reverse complement strand
CCACTACAGTCCACTACAGTCCACTACCATCCACTACAGTCCACTACCGTCCACTACCGTCCACTACCATCCACTACAGGCCACTACCATCTACTACCGTCCACTACAGTCCACCACAGTCCACTACAGGCCACTACCATCTACTACAGTCCACTACCATCTACTACAGTCCACTACCATCCACTAGAGTCCACTACCATCTACTACCATACACTACAGTCCACTACCATCCACTACAGTCCACTACCGTCCACTACCATCCACTACAGTCCACTACCGTCCAATACCATCCACTACAGGCCACTACCATCCACTACAGGCCACCACAGTCCACCACAGTCCACTACAGGCCACTACCATCCACTACCGTCCACTACCGTCCACTACCGTCCACTACCGTCCAATACCATCCACTACAGGCCACTACCATCCACCACAGTCCACCACAGTCCACCACCATCCACTACAGGCCACTACCATCCACTACCGTCCACTACACTCCACTACCGTCCACTACAGTCCACTACCATCCACTACCGTCCACTACAGGCCACTACCGTCCACTACCATCCACCACAGTCCACTACAGTCCACTACCATCCATTACCATCCACTACAGGCCACTACCATCCACTACCGTCCACTACCATCCACTACAGTCCACCACAGTCCACTACAGGCCACTACCATCCACTACAGTCCACCACAGTCCACTACCGTCCACTACCATCCACTACAGTCCACTACAGGCCACTACCATCCACTACCATCCACTACAGTCCACTACAGGCCACTACCGTCCACTACCATCCACTACAGTCCACCACAGTCCACTACAGGCCACTACCATCCACTACAGTCCACCACAGTCGTTGTTCACTCCTGTCTCTACTCGTTAACACCTTATTATTTTGCCTCTTGTTCCAGTTCGGTTGCAGCTCTGACGGAGTGCATGAGCAATAAATCTCTGGCTAAGTTCTTTCGGGAGCGGCAGGCGTCGTTGAAGCGTTCGCTGCCTCTCGGCTCATACCTGCTGAAACCTGTTCAGAGGATCCTCAAATACCACCTGCTGCTCCAGGTACGACATCAACACAGCTGTTATTATCATCCAGTATCATCATGATGATGACGGTGATGATGATGATGATGATGATGACGGTGATGATGATGATGATGGTGACGGTGATGATAATGATGATGGTGATGATGATGTTTCCTGCAGGAGATAGCGAAGCACTTTGACCCTCAGGAGGCGGGCTATGAGGTGGTGGAGGAGGCCATCTACACCATGACGGGCGTGGCTTGGTACATCAACGACATGAAGAGGAAACACGAACACGCCGTCAGACTGCAGGTCAGCCACAGTACTCTCTGCTCACATAGTACTTCACAAAGTACACGTTTGAGGTACTTGTACTTGAGCCAACATGGAACTGTGTTTTTCTTCAGGAGGTTCAGTCTCTGCTGCTGAACTGGAAAGGTTCGGACCTCACCACCTACGGAGAACTGGTTCTGGAGGGAACCTTCAAAGTTCACCGTGCCAAAAATGAGAGAACGCTGTTCCTGTTCGACCGCATGCTGCTGATCACAAAACGCCGCGGAGAACATTACATCTACAAGACGTACATCTCTGTGAGGAACGCTTCACCCACCACATGACCACTTATCAAGTCAAGACATGGAGGAAAGTCTCCATGAGTTTATAACATATATATATATATATATATATATTTTCAAATAAGCAAGATATAGCATTCTAATATTCAGGTAACGGTGATGGAGGTTGCTGATGTCCACCAACAACCTGAATGTAATAATTATTATACATGTTTTACACAACACGCGGAAGAAAATGGACAATCGATTATATAGTTATATATGATAATTCAATAGACATCAGATACTTAAAACAGATGATATAAATCAAAGTAACGTAGTTTGACTCATCAAGACAAAGATTTTCAAACACTGCAGAAGTAAAACCAGACAAGAAACCAGATGTTTGTTTGTTTGTTAATGTCTCTGTGTGGTTTCAGTGCTCCACTCTGATGCTGATTGAAAGCGCCAAAGACTCTCTGAGCTTCAGTGTGACTCATTACAAACATCCCAAACAGCCTCACACAGTTCAGGTGAGATCATCTGCACCTGTTCACCTGCTCACCTGCTCACGTTTTCTTCTGGAACCCCATCATTTTATTATTTGTAGTTTTTCTAAATGTGCTTATTCTTTAATCTGTATACGTGTGCTCGTAGACATGGGCTGAATATGTACATGTATGTAAATACACTGTATTTATTTTGATATATATAAAATCCTTCATGTTGAGTTGATCCTTCAGTGTCTCTAGAAACTGAAATCAAAAGCAGAATGTTTGCTTCATGTTTCCAGGCGAAGACGGTGGAGGAGAAGAAGCTGTGGGCTCATCACATCAAACGCATCATTCTGGAGAACCACCAGGCCATCATCCCACAGAAGGTCAGACACCACCAACACCAGTATACACTCCAGTACACGCACCAGTATACACTCCAGTACACGCACCAGTA
>NW_022286951.1:0-2547 GCF_004355925.1 Anarrhichthys ocellatus | reverse complement strand
GCTTTAGGGCGGGGCTACACGGTGATTGACAGGTCTCTACAAGAGACATATACAGCGTCTCTACGTCACTCCTCCTCAGTCCAACTATGGTCACTTCCTGTTCACTGGTTGCGAAAAAAACAAGATGGCGACGGCCGTAATCCAAAATGGCGACTGACAAACGATCTACAGCATAATATTAGTCCAATCAATGAATGTGATTGAGTGTTATTAAACAGTCTGACTGATCACCTGACACCTGCAGCGGTCCCACACTCTCTGATCAAAGACTTCCTGTGTGTGTGTGTGTGTGTGTGTGTGTGTGTGTGTGTGTGTGTGTGGCTGATTGATCGGTTCACAGACGCTGATTAAAAATCAATAGTGTGAAGCTCCTGTAGAGCTGCTGATGGCTGTCAGACAGAAAACCAGCAGCAGAAACAGACTGGTTCAGACTGGTTCTCAGCTCTAAAACCCACTGGTTCTACTGGAGACGTCAATATTTAAAAACACACATATGTGGTTTTATCAAAAATCCCCTAAAACAGCTGGTCTTTGTAGTTTTCATCAAACAAACAGGAGGAAATAGTGCATTTGGTGGGGACTATTTTCAGCAGCGGATGAATCCACATTTGGTGTGTGTGTGATTGAGTCAGAATAAACTACAGAGTGATGATGATGATGGTGGTGACGAAGGAAGAGCATTGATGCTCATTGATATTGTTTCTCAGTTCTCCAACAACCTCTCACTCGGGATCTACTTTCTGCTGCTGCAGGATACGTTTCACCACCACTGGAGGGAGGGGAACCTGGCGTCAGCGGCGAGGTGTGATGTGTGTCGGCGCTCCTGCGGCTCATCTGACGTCCTGTCGGGGATCAGGTGT
This sequence comes from Anarrhichthys ocellatus, assembly GCF_004355925.1. NCBI lineage: Eukaryota > Metazoa > Chordata > Actinopteri > Perciformes > Anarhichadidae > Anarrhichthys > Anarrhichthys ocellatus. Next base: position 1,687 of record NW_022286951.1, on the reverse strand, counting down.
GAGTGGTGCGGCATCACGGTGAGGACCAGCTGAACCGCATCAGACCAGACATGAAGACCTGCAGACCTCTTGACCTGCAGACCTAAGACTTGCAGGTCTACAGACCTCAAGACCTGCAGACTTGCAGACCTCTAGACCTGCAGACCTCTAGACCTGCAGACCTCTAGACCTACAGATTTCAAGACCTACAGACCTATAGACCTGCAGACCTCTAGATCTGCAGACCACTAGACTTGCAGACCTCTAGACCTGCAGACCTGTAGACCTGTAAATTATATATAAATCATTTTGTGTTTCGTCATAACAAACTAACTGACAGACAGGAAAACCTGGACCAGGTAGTTTTCAGGAGTCCTGGTTGGTTTCATGGTGTCAAAATACAATATGATGTTTGTCTCTATACGAGTCTTCATGTCTCTTCATGTCTCTATACAAGTCTTCTTGTCTCTATAAACGAGTCTTCATGTCTCTTGTGTCTTCCTGTTCGTCTCTGCAGAGCCACGCGGCGTGCTACCTCAGCGTGCCACCAGAGTGCACTCTGGGACGTCTGCGCTGCATGATGCTGCATCCGGCCTGCGTCCGCCTAGACTCCAGAAACTTCAGCAAGATGCACTGCTACCGCGTCATGGAGAGCTGCAGCCAGGACCTGGGTACACACACACACACACACACACACACACACAAACACACAGAGCTCCAGACCACATCCTCTGTGATGCAGAAACACTCGGCTCATTTCCTGAAAGCTTCTCTTCTTCATCTGAGCCGAGAAACCCCAAAAAATTTGTTCGTTTTTTTTCTCACGAATTCTCCGATGTGAACGACTTTGTTTGTGAGGCTCGTTTTTAAACAAAGATGTTTAGAGTCTTTGCACTCGGCCTGCAGACGTCTAGACCTGCATACCTCTAGACCTGCAGACCTCTAGACTTGCAGACCAGAGTTCCTGCAAGTTTCAACAGATTTAAAGGAGGACTTCAGAAAAACTTATTTAGCAAATTTAAGTTAATTAAACCAAAAGAAAACCTGCAGAGCGAGATTCTACAAGGAGCAGGTGTACTGTCCCTTTAAGTCGTTTAAAGAATGGAAGATAAGGACAATTACATTGTAGGAAATATCTTGTGAAGAAATTTTAAGTTTAAAATACATTAAAATAAGATAAACTTCATGTATTCTGAGGGAGAATGTGCAGCACGAAGTAGAGCTCTTTTTATTGATTTAAATATATCAAAATATAAACAATAAAGATTATCAATGAGGGGAAATGTCAACATGAAAACAGAAAAGTGCAAATTCAAAATATAATGTACATAAACCAAAATAAGTAACAATAATAAATAACACAAAAAATATATATCGTAAAGTTTTTCCAGGTTTTTGGTGACTCACAGAACTCTGTGTTTTTTTCAGATAACTCGGATGATGTGGATCAGTCTGCTGCTGCGCCGAAAGAGGGTCAGCCGGCGGCTCCAGAGTCAGGTTAGACCTGGAGAGTCAGGTTAGACCTGCAGAGTCAGGTTAGACCTGGAGAGTCAGGTTAGACCTGCAGAGTCAGGTTAGACCTGGAGAGTCAGGTTAGACCTCCAGAGTCAGGTTAGACCTGCAGTCAGGTTAGACCTCCAGAGTCAGGTTAGACCTGCAGAGTCAGGTTAGACCTCCAGAGTCAGGTTAGACCTCCAGAGTCAGGTTA
>NW_022286950.1:0-2549 GCF_004355925.1 Anarrhichthys ocellatus | reverse complement strand
TATTCACACTCTGATGGTTAACGTTAAACTTTATTTACACTGTGATGGTTAACGGTAAACTATTTACAGTCTGATGGTTAACGGTAAACTTTATTTACACTCTGATGGTTAACGTTAAACTTTATTTACACTCTGATGGTTAACGGTAATTAATCAGCGGTTCAGATAATAATGAAAATAAATATGAAACAAATTTGAAATCGTACCCTCTAAAGTAAAACATACATCTGATTTAAGTTGAAATCGAACGTTATTACTGAGCTTGTTTAGATGTGAAGTGTCATCTGATGTTTTCTGACCCTCGGCCTCTTTGTTTCGTGTCCTGCAGGTGAAAGCAGCTCTGACAGAAGAGAAGAAGTTCCAGCAGCACATACTGGGCCAGCAGAAGAAAGAGCTGACCAGTTTACTGGAGTCACAGAAACGACAGTACCGCCAGCGCAAAGACCAGCTGAAAGAGGTCAGAACCAAAACACACACAGGTAGAAATCACTGCTGCACGACCAAGAAACAGTAGAATAAGTCGTTCTTCTTCGTCTGAACAGGAGCTGAGTGAGAACCAGTCGACCCCGAAGAGGGAGAAGCAGGAGTGGCTGATCCGTCAGAAGGAGTGTCTGCAGCAGATGCAGGCGGAGGAGGAGGCCAGCCTGCTGCGGAGGCAGCGGCAGTACTACGAGCTGCAGTGTCGCCAGTACAAGAGGAAGATGCTGCTGGCTCGACACAACCTGGAGCAGGATCTGCTGAGGGAGGTACGGACTGTCACTTCAAAATAAAGGTCCTGCTCCTCTATGAAACAGAACCATGATGACTAGAAGTAGAACTAGAACACGTCTTTAGTGCAGAACAACAGTTATGATGACACCAATCATTAAAAAAGAACAAAAACACAAGTTGAATTTCTTTGATGATTTATTTTACTAAGTCCTAAATTATCTTCTAGATAGTTATAAAACGAGGCAAGTTTACTTTAATTTGACTTGAGAATAAATCTGATTGACGTCAACAACACGCTGATTTAATCAGATTTTATTCATCATAAACGATCATAAACGTATGTGGTTATGTTTTGGTAAAAACTCGTCTTATTCTGTAGAACACAAATACTCCAAGAACCACGTTTTAAATTAGATGATTTCCTGAAATCGTCCGCTGATACTTTGTAGGAACATAAAAGACAATTTAACGCTTCTTATTCTCCGTACTTCTTCTTCTCTCCCTCCTCCCGTGTTTCCGCCGGTCCTCCACCAGGACCTGAACAAGAAGCAGACCCAGAAGGACCTGGAGTGCGCCATGCTGCTGCGGCACCACGAGTCCACCCAGGAGCTGGAGTTCAGGCAGCTGGGCTCGGTGCAGCGGACCCGGGCCGACCTGATCCGAACGCAGCACCAGACCGAGCTAACCAACCAAATGGAGTACAACAAGCGCCGCGAGCAGGAGCTGAGGCAGAAACACACCGTGGAGGTCCGGCAGCAGCCCAAGAGCCTCAAAGTAAGAAGGGAACCTGAGACCAAGTGTGGAGAACTTCATGGTGATTCAACCCTCTGAACCCCAAAGCAGCGCCAGTCACATTTCACTCTCTGTGGCCTTGATTGTCACATGACTGTTGGTCTCAGATGAATCAATCATGACTTCAGAGTTTCACTGAGGAGCTCACAACTTAATGTTTCTACACAATCTGTCAAAACAAAAGGTTTCTTTGTGGTGAGATTTAGATGTAGAATAAAATGTGTTTTTTTTGGCTGCTTTTTCTGACATAAGTTGATCGCACATGATGTGTTCAAGGACCATCAGAACGATGAAACTGATGATAATGGCGGTTTTTAAAGATTCTAGCTTTGATTGTTTAAAGAAAACGTGCTTCTCCATCCCGCTGGTGGGTTGTGTGGTTCAGAGGGTTAAGAATCCGCTTCAGCTCTCAAATCAAACATGGCTCCTTTTAAACTTCAGCATGTTGATTTAATTCAGATCAAATCAATAAAGCAAATATCAAAAGCCCTCACTGATTGTAATTAACACCTTGTTTCAGTCCAAAGAGCTGCAGATCAAGCGTCAGTTCCAGGAGACCTGTAAGATCCAGACCCGTCAGTACAAAGCCCTGAGGAACCACCTGCTGGAGAGCACTCCCAAATCTGACCACAAGGCCGTCCTCAAACGCCTGAAAGAGGAGCAGACGCGTAAGCTGGCCATCCTGGCCGAGCAGTACGACCACTCCATCAACGACATGCTGTCCACACAGGCTGTGAGTAAGGCAAGGAAACCCCGCGCACCTGCAGCACCTTCGGCACCCGAACCTCAACACAACCGCAGAACCAATAAATTACTAATTCGTAGAAGTCCCACGAAAATATTTTGTATGTTATCAACGTAATCATGAATGAGGAGTTGTTCAATGTTTTGGTCACGTAACATGCGTGACATGCGTAACGTATGCGTAGCGTATGCGTAACGTATGCGTAACATATGCGTAACGTATGCGCACGTATGCGTAACGTAACACGCCTAACATAGTAACATGCCTAACGTAGTAACATGCGTAACACGCCTAACGTAGT
>NW_022286949.1:0-2790 GCF_004355925.1 Anarrhichthys ocellatus | reverse complement strand
TCTATACAACCAGAGGAGTCGCCCCCTGGTGGACACCAGAGAGAATGCAGGTGTTTGCGGTAGGAGATTACGTACAAAGTCAATGCAAAGACACAGATGGATGTGAGTAGACACGAAATTGCGCCGGGTCGAGAAAATCGACACACAGCTTTAACTAAACATCCATAAAGTTTGTTATTCTACCACAAACTACCAACTGTACAAACATTAAACACTTACGTATGTTTTTGTTTGGTTGCTTATTCAGTCACTAATATTTCATGTCATGTAGGAATATTTAAGATTTGATGAAGGCAGCATTTCACTTCTCGGCCCTACAGGGTAGGGTTCCCCAAAACATAAACCCGTCCACAGTGAAGCGATGAAGGACAATCCTATGCTGCTCATGTGCTATAAATGTTGTGCAGGAACATTTCATTGGAAAAGTCTGTTCAGATTTAAGAGCTCTTTGTTTGTGTTGAGTCTCTGACGGTGTTCATTGTGTTTCATGAAAGTCAGTGTTTAGTATTATACTGCTCTCAGTGTTCAGCGCTGGTCTACATATGATTAAGGAAAAGGCCAAGTCTAAATGTTGCTGAGGAGGGATTCTTTGGGGGGGGGGGGAGGCACAATTTAACTTTTTAAAATGAAAAGCCATTAGGGAATAGAGGCTACTTAACCTTCTCTGGACTGCCTTGGCTCTCTTTATCCTCAACAAAACCTTTTCTAACTCATACATCAGCAGCTAAGAGGCTTTCCAGGCTCCTATCTGTTTTTTAAGACTCTCGGTTGTGTTGTTTCCAATGTAGAGTTTGCTGTCACGAAGTTTAAATGCAAAGAATTTCATGAGTAGCTTTAGCATTGCACTACATGTTTAATATTAAATTGTCTGAATGCTGTTTATTGACGCTAAAGTGCACTTTATCACATTATCTCCACAGGAAGGGCATCTTCAATGGTACTTTATTATTTTGTTTCTACTGCAAAAAGTGATGGCATCGTTATCGGCAGATATTCAGTCGCCAAATCCATGAYGACGCCACAACAAATCCATGATGATGCCACAACAAATCCATGACGATGCCACAACAAATCCATGATGACGCCACAACAAATCCATGATGACGCCACAACAAATCCATGATGATGCCACAACAAATCCATGAAGACGCCACAACAAATCCATGACGACGCCTCAACAAATCCATGAAGACGCCACAACAAATCCATGACGACGCCTCAACAAATCCATGACGACGCCTCAACAAATCCATGATGATGCCTCAACAAATCCATGACGATGCCACAACAAATCCATGATGACGCCACAACAAATCCATGATGATGCCACAACAAATCCATGACGACGCCTCAACAAATCCATGACGACGCCTCAACAAATCCATGACGACGCCACAACAAATCCATGACGATGCCACAACAAATCCATGATGATGCCACAACAAATCCATGACGACGCCACAACAAATCCATGACGACGCCTCAACAAATCCATGACGACGCCTCAACAAATCCATGACGACGCCTCAACAAATCCATGACGACGCCTCAACAAATCCATGATGACGCCACAACAAATCCATGTTGAAATTGGAAGGAAGGAAGCTAGTTAACGTTAGCTGTTAGCTGTTAGCAGCCGGTGGGCAGCACAGTCCTGCTGGGCTAAATAACGGAGATGAATCCAGTTGTTTGAAGGGGATGTTTTCAGAGCACTGTAAAATAGTTAGAAGAGAGGGAATTGTGACCGGTTGGACTTCCTAACACTAGCTCTAAGCAGCTCATAATACATCATTAAAACTATTAATGACAAGCTTCTAAAGCAACCAGAGTTGGTGATTGTTGGAACTCTGGAAAGACGAACAAAGACAGTTTTAGTTTGCATTTTACAATAATCAGTGAGGTGGAATTACTGGTTTTTGTCAATGGAGTCATGTGGCATTGAGGAGAGCTTTCTAATTGTGTTTTGCAAGTTATGATATAAATGATCAATCATTTATTTTGATTGTTTATAATAATTGTCAAAAGGCCTACAATATCCTGGATATCAGGCCCTGGGGTGAACATCCTGTGGTTGTGTTTAATCCCTCAGCACTGGTGTCAGCGGAGAGCCTCGCTGCTCTACATGCATTTTAAAAGAGAACAACTGCTCTCGGCTGTTGTAAAATCCCTGTGAAAGGAGTTCTCGAGTGGCTCATTACTTAGCTATGTGTGTCGGTATGTGAGGAAGCCTCGTCGGAGACTTGTTTGCTTTCCTCAAGAATAGCGCAGAGTGCGAAGTCATGTTCGTCTCACCGAGCTGCGTCCAAATGATTTATAGCGGGAGGACAATGTGACGCTACAGAAATAGAGCCTGAGGGGGCGTCGGGGACGGCGTCTCGGCGGGACGGAGGACACCACCGTGGGTTTGAGATCAGCTGTGGATCCGTCCGTCTGTCCGACTGCCGATCAATATTCTCACTTCAGAGAAAACCTCAGAGATAATGTGAACTCACTCACTCTCACTCTCTGCTCTTCTTCTCTTTGTCCTTCCATCTCAGATTTGACTGTTTTAACTTCTCTGTTGGTCTTTCCTTATTTCTTTATTTTTTGCCCTTGTTATAGTTGTTTTCCATGTCTTCACATTACAGAACACAAAAAGCTGAATTTAAGTGGCACTCACCAACCAACAGCGTTTACTCTTGTAAAAGCAGTTCTCTTCAGCGCCAAAGACGTCATGTGATGAATTATAGAACGACTTAATGGAAGTGTATTCGTCGAACACATTATAATCTATCTGGCAGAGTCATACTA
>NW_022286948.1:0-2549 GCF_004355925.1 Anarrhichthys ocellatus | reverse complement strand
GGGGCAATCACTTTTTCACACAGGGCCATGTAGGTTTGGATTTTTTTTCCCCCTTAATAATAAAAACCTTCAATAAAAACTGCATTTTGTGTTTACTTGTGTTATCTTTGTCTAATATTTAAATTAGTTTGATGATCTGAAACATTTAAGTGTGACAAACATGCAAAAAGAAAAAAAAATCAGGAAGGGGGCAAACACTTTTTCACACAACTGTACTTCCTGAGGCAGCTGAAGAAACTCAACCTGCCAAAGACAATGATGGTGCATTTCTACACAGCCATCATTGAGTCCATCCTCTGCTTCTCCATCACAGCTGGTACGCTTCAGCCACTGCCAAGGACAAGGGTAGGCTGCAGCGCATCATTCGCTCTGCCGAGAGGGTGATTGGCTGCGATCTGCCGTCCCTCCAGGACTTGTTCGCTTCAAGGTCCCTGAAGCGAGCAAGGAAGATTGTAGCCGACCCCTCTCACCCTGGACAAAAACTGTTTGTGCCACTTCCATCTGGTAGAAGGCTGAGGTCCATCAGGACCAAGACCTCACGCCACACGAACAGCTTCTTCCCGTCCGCAGTCGGGCTCATTAACAGACCCCGGGTCCCCCACTGACTCTGTCACCCCAGGACAAATTCCCACCGGTCACTCCCCTGCATCCCTTCTATTACACTCGACACTTTACACTACACTTACATCTCACTTGTTTATAGTCCTGTCGTCTATTCGTCGTTTATAGTCCTGTTATCTGTTCGTTTGTGCACTTTATTTTATATTTCACTTTATTTTATATTTCATCTTTATTTTATATTTCATTTATTTTATATCTTACTTTATTTCATATTTCATATCTCTTGTAAATTTTAATGTTTCTACTTGCACTGATTGTTGTTGATTGTTAAATGTTTGCACCTCCCGTCACGCCAAATTCCTTGTATGTTCAACATACATGGCAATAAACGGTTCTGATTCTGATTCTGATATCAAAATATGAAATAATTGATGTATATATAATTATTATTCGTTGTTTTTTTGCATGCATTAAATAGGTGTACAACATGACCGGGGATGTGATCTAAAAGGGTTAAAAAGGCATTTATTCATTTCATCTCGACTTTAAGGTTATTGCTGTGAGTAACTGAAGACTATGCAGATGAGTGGATCAACATTTTCATCTGGACTGTACGAGAACACTGTTCAAAGAAAATCAAAAACGAGGTGGATATGTTGCCCCCATCCCTGATCTGTTCAGCCAGACCTTCAATTATGTTCCTCATGTATTCAAACCCAAAGATTCTAAAAAAAGGTGCACCAAAATGCTATTTTCCAGAGCCCCTCTGAAAGCGTGACCTGGTGGAGGTTTTTGCACCATGACACTGCCGCATAGAAAGCCTTACTACTTATCCATAGTCAGTGTATTACCTACATTAGATGGCGGTGAGCATGGCGTACCAGCATGGGGAGTGCTAACCGCCACGGTTAGTTCGGATCCCAAAGTCACACAATGACACAAACAAACTAACCGTTCGAGGCAGATCAACAACTCCATGTTCTGAGAGGTCAAATTACAGTCTGATGGCTTTGAAGAGAGCAGAGATAGATGTAACAGCAGTTACAAAGTTGCAAAGGGCTGTCTGATGGCAAGGTGAAGCAGTGAAAATAGTCCAAATATAACGTACATATAACGTACACTTCGACTGATATTGATTTGTTTTGGTGTTAAAATACGTTTCGCCACTGCCCCCGTCCACAATGGCACATTGCTTAATTTGTGTGCATCAGCACTGTAAGTGGCTTTTACTTTTTAAAAAAGCAGAAAAGAACGTATATGGAGTTGACCTTTAAGTATTCAAAATGTAAAGGGTTCATCCGGTTACAAAACTGAATCAAATTAGTGTTTTCTGGAAAAAGTGGATTTGATGAGAACCAATCAATGAGTGGAATCAGAATCAATGAATTCTAAAACCTATATGTACCAAAATGTGCAAGAAGGCCCATCAAGGCACCTCTGATTAGATAATAGACTTTGTTGAATTTACCATTCCCCAAACAAGTATGGCAGTAGAGCAACACAAGAGTTCAACTGCAGAGGTCACATTTGACATATGCATGCAAGCTGGTTTCTCAACAAGAAATCCTCACAAGCAAAGCAAATGCCATGAAAATACACTTCTCTCTTTTGATAACCAGCTCGGAGCCAAAGAAGCGTGTACTGTTAAAATGTCAAAACTAAATGGGTATCACCTAAAAAAAGTCGATGGCATCGTCTCTGTGGAGCAGCGCTCTCATCCTGTGTGGTGTCCTGTTTGCTACAGCTGCGTTACAATGAATGACCATTCATCTGATTTGTAAATAGATGAGCTTGAAATACTATTGGATTCCCTGAATGATTGATCTTGTGAAATGCTCTCGCTGCCTGTGAAAGATTGATCTCTCACAGGCACAATGGAAATAATTGAATTGAAACACAAGCTCACGCACACACATGTGCCTAATGTGACGTGCACACGTGCACACACACACATACACACACACATACACACACTCTAGGAGGCAAGG
>NW_022286947.1:0-2774 GCF_004355925.1 Anarrhichthys ocellatus | reverse complement strand
TGGATGCTTGGATGCTTGATGCTAGATGCTTGGATGCTTGATGCTGGATGCTTGGATGCTTGGATGCTTGATGCTGGATGCTTGATGCTGGATGCTTGGATGCTTGATGCTTGATGCTGGATGCTGGATGCTTGGATGCTAGATGCTTGGATGCTAGATGCTTGGATGCTGGATGCTGGATGCTTGGATGCTTGGATGCTTGGATGCTGGATGCTTGGATGCTTGGATGCTTGATGCTAGATGCTTGGATGCTTGATGCTGGATGCTTGATGCTTGATGCTGGATGCTGGATGCTTGGATGCTAGATGCTTGGATGCTTGATGCTGGATGCTTGGATGCTTGATGCTTGATGCTGGATGCTGGATGCTTGGATGCTAGATGCTTGGATGCTTGATGCTGGATGCTGGATGCTTGGATGCTAGATGCTTGGATGCTTGATGCTGGATGCTTGGATGCTTGATGCTTGGAGATGCTAACGTTACGACCAAACACTTCTTCACTTTCAGAGTCAACGAGCGATGAGCTGCAAGCAGAACTTACACGAAGATCTGATCATTAGGAACTGGCATGAGCTCAGAGCGGGCAGCGCACTAATCCCTTTACATTGTTGCCTCCATTATCACAATTCATTAAGAACTGTCGCTGCCACAAACATGATATCTGTCTGTATGTCGAGGTATAAGTCAACATCTGGCCACTGGTTCTCTCTCTTTGCCATCTGTCAGCTACTCTCTCATTTAAAGCTTCAAGTTTGACAGAAAACACGACATCTTTCTCACCTGCTTGACATCGACTCCTCTCACTCTTTCCTTACTTAGTTTTGCACAACATCTGTCCTGACGACAAGTAACAGCCATCTGCTCGAGCCGGTGTTACTCTCAGCCGGGAGCCCAACAGAGATCGAAGGCTTCTGCCCGCTTCAAGCCGAGCCAGAGGGGCAGATAAACGTCACTGTGATTAATTGTGTGAACCTGAAGTAATTGGCAGATTCCTGTTTACAGATTCGACAAAGTCAGCGGGATGCATTGAGAAATCAAATGAAGGAAACGTGTTAAGGGTTGAATAATAAATGAAGAACGGTTTTTAATAATAAATGTATAAATGAGTGTGTGAGTGATGAGTGAACTAACCCCTCTGTGTGAACCTTCAGCACACAGAGAGGAATGAACGAGTGAAGTTTGGTGAATGTAAGAGCTGCTGAAGTGGAGATTTATCATCAGAGTCTGAGAACAAACTCAAGTTATATGTAACGGTGAAGTTTTAGAGAATTAAGGAACATTTACAGTAAAATAAACTCCTGAACGTGATGGAAGAGAAATAGCAGAATCAAACACTTTTGTTTTAGTTTCTCACCGTAACACTTATCTATCGTCCCTTTTATCGCCGCCTTTAACGTCTCAATGAGAAATTCTTGTCTTGCAGATTTTCAATATTATTTGTTTATGCGAGTCTGGTTTCTGTCTCATGTTTAAACTCCGTCCGGTGCCTGCTGTTCCCAACGCTTTCCCTCCCGGAGAGGTGAAGAGGGCGGCCGCGGTCGATAGCCAGACCTTGGCAGCACCCACTGATGTACAAAACACACACACACACACACACACACACTGTCTTGAGTGTCGGGGAGATACACAGCAAGGGGTGAGGCAGCCTGATTGATTGGCTGAGCCGGGGGCCTTGCTTGTGGTAAACGGTGCCTGTGACCCTGTTTGATTCACTGCACCACCGTCTGGTTCCTCCCGTCCACAAACGCTCCAATCCACTCTGAACCCCCCACAGAGTGGATCCCTTTTTATTCTGCACTCTTCTCTCAAATCAAGTCTGAAGATACTTTACTGTATTTCAAAGTCTCTTTAAAATACGCTTTTACATCTTTTCTTTTGACGAGAGGACATATTTGCATCATTGCATGTTTCAAAACTAATCACTTGTTCCTCGACCCGTGGATACCCTGCTGACAGCAAGCAAACAGGACCTCTCTGGCAGAGGTGTGGTAATGAAAAATCATTATTATTAAAGAGGCCATCCCCAAGATTCAACTACCAGCTGCTCTCTGGAGATATTGGCTGCATCACAAAATCCTCCTCAGCTTTTCATTATCGTTTACCAAACCTTACGAAGTAGTTTTGTTGTCTAAACCTAACGAAGTAGTTTCCTGTGAAGACTTAAGTTTATTTTGAAAAGACTGTCTGCATGTAACTAACCTGTTGCTGGACTTTCGTAGGAAAACACAAATAAATGAGGAGTTACTTTCAACCGTTGTGTGACGATACGTTGCATAAATAATATCCCAGTCAGGCCTCAGGCGTGGAGCGGGTTATTACTATGAGCTCGGGTGGAGCTGTGCTTGTTAATGTTATATGAACGGCAGCAGCAGCAGCAGGTGATCGTGGTAAGAAGAGCCCTGTGAGCTTGTGGTCTGGCAACATGTCGGCTGAGGACAGGAGACAGACGGACGAAGTTTCACAAACCGCATCCAGAATAATCAGATTTCAGGTGGAATCCATGAAGCCAGACTACAAAATAAGAGCTTTGAAAAAGGACCCCTCTCACACGGCTAAGATCCTGTTTTTATCTCCTTCTCACAAAAACACTCGGAAGCATGAAGACCTGAACGTGAAGGTTCCAGAGCATCACACATCGTGCAGCTGTGCGCCTCCTTTACACTACAAACACAGCACAGCAGGCCCCTCAGCAGCTTCAGTGATGGAGCTGGAGAGATGCAGCACCTCTTCTAGTGGGACCTTTGATGCTGCTGTTTATCTCCCTACAGGTGCTCA
>NW_022286946.1:735-2551 GCF_004355925.1 Anarrhichthys ocellatus | reverse complement strand
CCTACGAGACGAGTTAACGTAGCTTCACAGAGCTACGGAACGAGTTACCGTAGCTTCACAGACCTACGGAACGAGTTAACGTAGGTTCACAGACCTACGGAACGAGTTAACGTAGCTTCACAGACATTCTGGACGAGTTAACGTAGCTTCACAGACCTACAAGACGAGTTAACGTAGTTTCACAGACCTACGAGACGAGTTAATGTAGCTTCACAGAGCTACGGAAAGAGTTAACGTAGCTTCACAGACCTAAAGAAAATTCCAATATATTAAAAACTAAAATAAACAAACAATAATAACTGAATAATCAGGACTGTCTGATTAATTTTCTCATAGTTTCAGACACTGTGGCTCATTTATGTGACTGTAATCGTCTTCAGGGTTGAATAAAAAAATAATAATTAGAAAAAACTCTGTCTTTGATTTCGTGCTTTTCCCGCCTTCAGGCGGATGAACTTTTATTTCTGTAAATCTGCCAAAGACTTTTGTTGAACTTTTTTTTCTTTGTTGTCAGTAAAATAAAAACGAATGTTAAGCGCAAAACAAAAATGAACCAATCAAAAATGGCCTTTTACCCACTGGTGCTGAATTTTTAGTGACTGACTGACGTGTTTTCTGGTCCTGAGGACTTTTCTTTATTTCTCTTAATCTTCCCATCTGATGGAGGACGAGCAGGTGCATGCTGGGAAATGCAGTATAATAAAAGCACTGTGATGGGTGGGGGTGGGGGGCAGTAGGAAACTGACTTTGCTTCTTCTTCATTGGTACAAAAAGAGCGAAAAATCAAGTTTTTATTTTATGTTTGTGCCATTTTTTTGTTTAAAAAACAATGCAGGAGAAAATTCATATGAGATGTGAATTCATGACGGAATCAGATGTTTGTTGTTGTTGCTGTCGTCGTTTTTCTTCTTTATGTTCCTGCTTGCATCACAATGCATTCTGGTACTTGTAGTCCTGTGCTTTCTGGTTCCGTTGGTGAATCGGAGTCGTTCATCTCTGTTTCCTGGTTCATCTTCGTGTGGATGGAATCTGTTTTTTCGTGGCGTAAGAAAAGTTGAAGAAGAACTACAGAAAACCGTTCTGGTTTTGTGAGACAGAGTGAGACAGAGTGAGACCTCCTGTTGTCTCTGAGAACAAAAGTATTTTCCACATCCTGATGTTTGCATATTATATTCTCTGAAAGACAAAAATAATCAGTTTTTTTGTATATTTTCTTATTGGATGCTTATAAAGTCCTGTTAAATAATGCATTTATCTGATTGGCTAAAGAGCTAACGAGGGGTCAGAGGTTCTTCTTCTGCGCTGCATGAGCAGGAAAAATAAAATAAAAAAATACATCGACTGAATTTACTTTAAAGACGATTTCAGAGAGAAAATGTTAAGAAATGTATCAATGTGTGTTTGATAAGTTCACAAATAAAAAGATGTTCCACTAAAAGTGACTCACTGTTTGTTCTTCAGATCAACGTAATGTTGATAGGTTCTACTGGTTCTACTGGTTCTAATGTTTATACTGTTTGTTTGAGACATAAGTATACTTGAGCTGGTGAATTCTGCCTTCTGGTGGATGAAACTGGAGCTGCAGACATTAAACTATCCAACAGATTTATTTAGAAAACTGACAGATGTAAAATAAGTTTATATGTGTAAATTATTTTATTATTTCGTGAGTGTATCTTCTTACATCTCAGAGTTAAATATTGTACTTTATTATGTTTCATGTTTGTGATAAACTGAAGGATGAAGTGTTCCTTTATGTGTTGATGCTTAATGTTTGTGATAAACTGAAGGATGAAGTGTTTCTTTATGTGTTGAT
>NW_022286946.1:0-725 GCF_004355925.1 Anarrhichthys ocellatus | reverse complement strand
AGTGTTTCTTTATGTGTTGATGTTGAATGTTTGTGATAAACTGAAGGGTGAAGTGTTCCTTTATGTGTTGATGTTGAATGTTTGTGATAAACTGAAGGATGAAGTGTTCCTTTATGTGTATATGTTGAATGTTTGTGATAAACTGAAGGGTGAAGTGTTCCTTTATGTGTTGATGTTTAATGTTTGTGATAAACTGAAGGGTGAAGTGTTCCTTTATGTGTTGATGTTGAATGTTTGTGATGAACTGAAGGATGAAGTGTTCCTTTATGTGTTGATGTTTAATGTTTGATAAACTGAAGGATAAAGTGTTCCTTTATGTGATGATGTTTAATGTTTGTGATAAACTGAAGGGTGAAGTGTTACTTTATGTGTTGATGTTGAATGTTTGTGATAAACTGAAGGATGAAGTGTTCCTTTATGTGTTGATGTTGAATGTTTGTGATAAACTGAAGGGTGAAGTGTTCCTTTATGTGTTGATGTTGAATGTTTGTGATGAACTGAAGGATGAAGCGTTCCTTTATGTGTTGATGATGAATGTTTGTGATAAACTGAATGATGAAGCGTTCCTTTATGTGTTGATGATGAATGTTTGTGATAAACTGAAGGGTGAAGTGTTAGTTTATGTGTTGATGATGAATGTTTGTGATAAACTGAAGGATGAAGTGTTCCTTTATGTGTTGATGAATGTTTGTGATAAACTGAAGGATGAAGTGTTCCTTTATGTG
>NW_022286945.1:0-2552 GCF_004355925.1 Anarrhichthys ocellatus | reverse complement strand
TAACTCTTTAACTCGTTAACTCGTTAAATCTAACTCTTTAACTCTTTAACTCTAACTCTTTAACTCTAACTCTTTAACTCTTTAACTCGTTAAATCTAACTCTTTAACTCTTTAACTCGTTAACTCTTTAACTCTAACTCTTTAAGTCTTTAACTCGTTAACTCGTTAAATCTCACTCTTTAACTCTTTAACTAACTCTTTAACTCTTTAACTCTAACTCTTTAACTCGTTAACTCGTTAACTCTTTAACTCGTTAACTCTTTAGCTCTTTAACTCGTTAACTCTTTAACTCTTTAACCCAACAATCATGATTCTAAACTCTAAACATCTATAATCATCATTGTAACTTCAGTATTTAAGCTCTGAATCAGTAATCACATTACTGTAGCAGACATCAGTACATTCACTAAGAGCTCGTCTACACGTCTGCGTATGTTGAACAGTTATTCCTCCTGTTTTTTGTTTTGTTTCACACGACCTTCATTTTACCAAAACATACGTCAAACACCAGAGAAGAAGAAGACCCTCCTGAGCATGTGTTCTGAGCTCATTTAAACGTCGCTGGTTATTCATCTATTGATGGTTAATTTATTTATTTAACTCAGTTTTAGTGACATAGAAGCCTGTTAGTGGACGAGGAGCCGTAGAAGAGAAGTAGAAACCACGAATGAATGAGAGGAAGAAGAAGCTCATGAAGTAACGGGATCTTTACATTCCTCTTTATCCTTCTGCTCTCGGCCTCCATGTTCCTGCTGACTCAGCAGTGTGTGTGTGTGTGTGTGTGTGTTTAGTTAGACAAACTGTCCAAACGTTCACGGTCAAACTGTCTTATTTACAGTCACCAGGTCGTTTACCTCTTTCTGTTTGCTTCAACATTTCCATCAGCTGTCCCTGTGGTTAGCCTAGCTTAGCACAAAGACTGGGAGCAGGGGGAAACTGCTAGCGTAGCTGGAGAACAGTGTGTGTTTTTACACGTTGGAAATGTTGTCAGGAGATGATTCTGTGTTCTGTGTTTTTACTGTGAAGCAGCTTCGTTCTGCCTGCCTGCCTGTCTGCCTGCCTGCCTGCCTGCCTGCCTGTCTGTCTGCCCTGCCTGCCTGCCTGCCTGTCTGCCCTGCCTGCCTGCCTGCCTGCCTGCCTGTCTGCCTGTCTGTCTGTCTGTCTGTCTGTCTGTCTGTCTGCCTGCCTGCCTGCCTGCCTGCCTGCCTGCCTGCCTGCCTGTCTGTCTGCCCTGCCTGTCTGTCTGCCTGCCTGCCTGCCTGTCTGTCTGCCTGTCTGCCTGCCTGCCTGCCTGTCTGCCTGTCTGTCTGTCTGCAGGATGAAGCAGAAAACTGATCGCCAAGAACTCAGCTGACCAGTGGAGCATGAACTGAAGACCCCGTCATATTGACAGTATTATCATGATCATCATTATTATTATTATTATCATCAGTAACTTAGTGACTGAGAGGAGCAAAGACAGAAAGCCTCCTTTGGTCCTGAATGTGAGGTTTAAAAGTTGTAATTATGAATCTTTTCTGTTTTAAACATTAATATTGTGACTGACAGATATGACTCATCTTCAACTACCTGCTCTGACAGAACTACTTAATCTCTGTCGTTGAGTTTAATAGGATTAATAGGGATTAAAACCTGTTTTCTCTAGATTATAATCTCAGGAGCAGCCAATCAGAGCGCAGAGAGGAGGAGGAGGATTGATCTGTTTCACAACCTGCATGAGATGAAGAGATAACACACACACACTTCCTCTCTCGTTGCAACAGGACTCTCAGAGGAATGTGTGTGTGTGTGTGTGTGTGTGTGTGTGTGGTTGTGTCAGTATTGAATCAGCTGTAATGAGCTGTTCAACGTCAGTCAACATGTTGTCTCTCAGTCCGTCCACCTGAACCCAAACTGATATGAGATCATCGCGTCCTCAGACCACAACGTCTCCTGAACCCTCGTAGTATTACGTTTTACTTTAGTAAAAGTACAAATACAACAATGTGGAGGAAAAATACTCCCTTCAGTAGAACCTGCATTCTAAAAGTTGAGTAAAAATACATAAATGAGCTGCATGTAGCGACACGTCTCCGTTTACATGCACTCTAATCATCCACTCGTGAGATTAAATCAAATATCAAGACCTCGTGAGATTAAATCAAATATCAAGACCTCGTGAGATTAAATCAAATATCAAGACCTCGTGAGATTAAATCAAATATCAAGACCTCGTGAGACTAAATCAAATATCAAGACTCGTGAGACTCATCTACCTTAATAACTCTAGAGCTCTTCACTAAATAACGTGTTCATTTCATAGAAAGAAGCGTTGTATATGAAACAGAATAAAAACAAGAGACCAACATGCATAAAAAGATCCATAAAAGCTCTGATGAGAATCAATAAGTTTGACCTGCAGATGAAGGTCAAACATCCACAAAATCAATGAGAGCTCCACTCCATCAAGGTCACATTTAAACTGTGGTTAAGTGCTTTTATTGATGCTTCTGAGCCTGAAGAGACAGTAAACTGGTCTAAACTGTGGTTTAAACTGTGGTCTAAACTGTGGT
>NW_022286944.1:0-2552 GCF_004355925.1 Anarrhichthys ocellatus | reverse complement strand
TTTTATCTGCTTTATCCACAAGCAAACAGGGAGATGCCCAGCTGGAAACAGAAGGTTCGGCAATATTATTGTCAAGCATATAGTGTATTTCTTTTTCCATTACTTTGCGTTTCATTTCTGACACTCTTGTAAAAAAAACACTGGCGGATTGGCTGCGCGTCACCCACGTCATGCTCCATCAAATGTGTACGAGTTGGCACATCACTAAACAAACACAGATAGTTGTTAATAAGAGCAGACAACTCCGTGAACTGCTCTTTTGCCAAGTGCTCAAGCAAAAACTCCAAGTTACCCAGCGTTTCAGAGTTCTTCAACTGGCCCCGCAACAGACTCATCAGGCGAAACCACCCAATCATCCTCAGGTACCGTCAAATTAACCAGCAACTGTCTTCCCAGAGTTCCTGCCATTAACACCAGTTTAACAACCTGCTGTTGCACACTACCCCCCCCCCCCCCCTGTGCAAAGAACACAGGGAGAAGTAACACGACTGGCATTTTGAACAGGAGCAGCCAGTGCAACAGGCCTAACATGCGCACCACTGAACCCACTGTTGGAATTTGTTTTATTCGGGCATTCAGCCTTCCAATGACCCCTGCCCTTACAGTAATGACATAGGTCACTGGCCTCAACCTGCATCTGACTACGTGCGACCTTTCCGATTTACCATGCTGAGGCCCGGGTCCCTCCTCCCATCGTTTACCGGCTGGACGAAAATTACCGCCACTCCCTCTATACAGACCATCATCCCGATGCCTCTGGTCACCACGGTGCGTCAACACATACTCGTCTGACAGAGTGGCTGCTTCTGCCGCTGTCTTCACTTTATGTTCACTTACATACGTAGCAATGTGACGGGGCACAGAATCTTTAAACTGCTCCAGAACTATCAAATCACACAACGTGTCATAAGAATGAACCCCCAGTGAAGTACACCAACGAGTGAAGTGAGTAGTTAACTCCCTGGCAAACTCCATGCGTGTGTCTTCCAGACCTCTCCCAAGTCCTAAACCTCTGGCGATATACCTCAGGCACCAACTCATAGGCTCTTAGGACAGCAGCCTTGACAGATACATAGATTTTACTTTCAGCCACACTGAGCGCAGAATACGCTTGCTGCGCCTTACCTGTGAGAATGCATTGTAAGAGTAGTGTGCGGTCAATATCCGACCAATCTCTGCTCTCAGCTACACGCTCAAAAAGCGAGAAAAAGGTATCCGGGTCTTGTTCTTAAAATGGAGGAACCAACCTCAAATTCACGGTAACATCAAAAGCACGTTATGGCCCAGCAGAACCAACTGCGACCTGCCTCACGCCACCAAAATCACTCAAACTCAACCGGTGCTCTTCCAGTTCAAGTCTTTTAATTTTGACTTGCAACAAAAGTAACTCTGCGCTGCTCAAAAGTTAACTCTGGGACGTTACTCACCCGAGGTTCACTAGAAATGGATGCACCAAACGTGTCCGACCACGGCCCGACCAGCGTGTAATTTAGACTGGAGAACACCCACGTCAAACAGATTTTCCTTTAAAATGTTTTTCAGGTTCTCCTTCAACCGCTTATCCCCCACATCCATCCTAAAATGCTCAGCAATTTTCACCAATTGCTCTCGTGAACACTGGTCCAATAACTCCTCTGATGGAGGTCTCAAAAAATCCTCAACAGAAGGCGCAGCTTTTTTTTTTCTCTGCCCGAATCACAAAACGAAAGGCGCAAAAGGAAAACCTTTTAGGCTACACCGCAGCCAGAAATCAAACGGCCCATACACAGCTAAACATCACCGTAATTCCGTCCCTCTAACTGCCTAACCAGAACTAACTAAACTCCCCCCTAGTCTTCAGGTGCTACTTGTGGTGGGTACTTATGGACTAAAACCCAGAGGCTCGGTAAAGCAACCATGAACTGGCCACCCACCTGCAGCCTCGGACATGCCCCCCGAGACAACCGCTCTAACTACTTTCACACCACAGAAACCCCCCCCAACGACCTCCAAAGGGAGTCCGCTCTTCCGCCTAACGGACAGAACAGCAATTAACTCAGCGTGTAAAAAGGACCATCCAGACTGACACAAAATCACCAGCCTAACAGGTCGGCGACACTCACAAAATATGTTGGCCTATACCAGACTCAAATGTCTCCCAACAAGCAGATTGCGCAACTGCTCACACATAGCACACAGCCTACAATGCTACTAATTTGAATTACTGCAGACACCAGGTCAATCAGAAGTGGACGAGCCCCCATATGTCACAGCCCAGCTCATAGACAGAAAACTGGGAGACAATGAGCTGGCGCCAAAAGTAGTATTTTATTTGTAATGCCAAGAACACGCAACTGCACTTTCACAAGGTCAGCAACCGTGGTCGCGAGCCCATCAGCACAGGTCTTCCTTCCCCGGGCTGTCTGTAACAGATGGAAAAACCGGCACCTAGTGTATGACAGGAGGAGGGTCGTCACACAACGTAGGCTTTATTCTACTGAACAAACATTTACATATTGCTGCCCGTTTATCGAGAAGTATTGTGCAGTAAAGCACACTTTCCTTCAGGTTTA
>NW_022286943.1:0-2552 GCF_004355925.1 Anarrhichthys ocellatus | reverse complement strand
TAGTTGGATGGATTTGATTTTTTTCATTTACTGTAGTTGGATTTATTTGGATTGTTATCAACCGTTCATTCATCTGATTAAAATCAATCCAGGATCTAATTTAAAAGTCTCATAACTTGTATTTTTGTGAATATTACAGAATGTTTCCAATAAACTGAACCAAATTCCGTTAAATTAGTATTTTATTTCTAAGTATTTACACATCGTCGGCTTTGTCTTCTCCTGTGAACAAACATTTCTTTCTGCTGCATTAAATAAACGGCTCAAAGCCGTATATATAATAATATAAAATATAATAACGTCCAAATAAAAGAGAAGCGTCTGAAGGATTCAAATGTTTACCAGCCGCTCGCCGTGAACCCATTCAATCCAAACACATTACCCACAAACCTCCTCCCCCGTTTTCTCCCTCTTCTTTACTCTATGAGCAATTTGCCGACTGAGCCAATTAGCCAAAGGGGGGGGGGGGGGGGGGGGGGGGGGGGGGGGGTCTACCGTCGGTGTACGGATTCATCCGGCGGAGCGGCGGACGGACGGACGGAGTCACGTTATTTATTTCTTCATTATTAAAATAAGGGAGAGGTTAATCTGATGACTCACGCATAAAGAATGTGCATTTAGTTTGTGCTTTAACCCCCCCCCCCCCCGCATTAGCATAACCCCGCCGCCATGACAAACGATGAGTGGCCCCCGTGATTGGCTCGTGTCAGCCGGCTTAATGTCAATAGTAAATTGGGGGGCTCGTTAGGCGAGTCGGGGGACGCGGCGGCGAAGGCAGTCATGTACAAAATAATGTCTATTAGGACTAATTTAATCAAGGCCTCCCTTTTACAGATGAATTAGAATGTAGGGGCCAATTATTTCTCTACGTTTGCTCCGGCCCTGCCTGTCAGGAGGCTTCTTCTTCTGTGGTGTATGTGTGTGTGTGCTGGTTAACATGCAGGCCGTGGGGCTGCAGATAATAACGGTGGAGAAGACGACGACGGCGGGACTGAGCGGCTAGTTAACCGACCGGATCTCAATGTGAACACAGGAAGCAACACACGCACGCACGCACACACACACACACACACACACACACACACACACACACACACACACAAGAAAAACAGAAACATAACGAGTCTGATCTGATGAGGAGTTCATAGTTATTTAGAAACATGAAGGTTGAAGTGAACAGACTTGGGTGTGACGTTTGGTGAAGCTCTTATTTTGGCAGAAATAACACACACCTTCCTGTGTTTTTGGTCCAAATCTTTTGGTGGGGGGGGGGGGGAGAGAAAGTATCAACAGGAACATTTGGAGCTGGAAACACCATAAAAAATGTCTCTTTTAGGATTTCAATCTGTAATAAGAGGAGGATGATTGAACCCTTCGTCTGGTGGAGATGTGGTGCATTTATGCAGAGGAGGCCTCTGATGGGTCATGTGACCAGTCAAATCTGTGTTAGGATCACAGAATCAGTGTGCGACCCCCCACCACCACCGCCTCTGACCCTGGGGGGCAATTACCTTCTGATGTGGGCCCCTTGGCTGCCTCCTCCACCGCCCCCCCCCCCCAGGCGCCCCATCTGGTCCCTTGAGCCCAATCGGGGGCAGCCTCCACACCTGCACCCCCCGGCCCAGATTAAAAAGCCCCCTGGTCTAATTTTAAATCTGTTAGCGCTGGCCTTTTCTTAGGGGGAACAAGACTAATCTGTTCCCATAAAGGGCCCTTATTCCCCCCCCAAGCGCCGACGGACCTGCTGTTGAATTATTACTGGCCGAGCATTCGTCATGTGGGGCCCCGCTGTTAAGTGCGGCGGCGGCGGCGTTGCGGAGCTCATCCTTTAGCCGGCCCGAGTCCTGCTCGTTTGTCCGCTGTCTAATTAAAAGGTGTGGAGCTCCTCAGACCGCCTCCTATCCTTCACTCTGAAGTCTTCACCTCCACCAAGCACCAACCAGGATCTCACACCAGGTAGGTTTTGGGAAGACGGCGTATTCTGATGATGCTAATTAAAGAAATGTTGGTTCTTAGAACGTAGATAATCCAGGTTTTCGTCATTCGGTTTGTCCAATCTTGGGATTGGAAGGTCTGGATAGTTCTTGGTTCCTCATCTCCACCCCAGCAGAGAATCAAACAAACCGCACAAAGGTCAGTAGTTGGCACGAGGGAAGGGTGGTGGTGGGCGGGCACCAACCACCTCCCCGTGTCCGGCGGCCAGGAGCTCCGGATTAGCAGCACTGTCACTTCCTGTCCGCTCATGCCTGCTAACGCGTGGCATTGGGGCCTTGGGTGCTGGTGTTGATGCGCCACTCGACAGATAATTAAAACAATGAGCTGCGGCGCCAAAGAAACTGAGTTTGCAGCAGCGGTAGTGGTGGGGGGAGACACACCACGACGGGCATCGCGCCCAAACTTAGCAGCCCCTTCAGCGGTGGCATCAGCTGGGGCCGCGGCATCCGACGAACCAACGCCAGCTGAGGTGATGACGGCCGACCACGGGGCCGCCAGGGGTTAATGGGAACGTTTAAGAAGGACGAGTCTTTCGGTGGTTTTGTACCAGTTCTAAC
>NW_022286942.1:0-2552 GCF_004355925.1 Anarrhichthys ocellatus | reverse complement strand
ATACACATATATACATATATACATATATACATATATATACACATATACACACATATACACACATATATACATATATACATATACATATATATACATATATATATACATACATATATATACATATACATATATATATACATATACATATACATATACTGTACCTGTTTGGTGCGGCGGGGGGCGGGGCTACTAGGGGCACTGTACCTGTTTGGTGCGGCGGGGGGCGGGGCTACTCGGGGCACTGTACCTGTTTGGTGCGGCGGGGGGCGGGGCTACTCGGGGCGCTGCCCTTGGTCGGGACCCGGAGCTGGTCCTGGTCCTGAGGCTGCTCGAAGAGCTCCGGCTTTAGTGTGGGGAAGGTTTCATAACTGGACACGAAGACAGGAAATTACATCAGCATCCATAAAGAGAAACTCAGACCTTCAGGGACACGGTGGGACTCGTCTACCTGTAGAGTGCCGGACACTCGGACCCGTCGGGCTCCTGTGGTTCTTCAGGAGGCATGATGAACACGGTGTGTTCTCCACTGTGAGTCTCATCCAGATCGATCAGCCTCACCTCCTCCGGCTTCTCCACGTCCACCTGGTGACCAACAACACAGAGTATAACATTCAGTTATGACGTCTTCTGGGCCTGATGCTGATCATAATCTACTTCAGGGTAGTCAGAGAACACTAAATCGTCACAGAATAACACAAGTCAATGAAAGTTCCGTCCATTTGGGAAGCATGAAGCGGTTGTGAATCAATGGAGGAGGACAGGAGACAGCAAGACAACCTCTAAAGAGAGAAGAAGGTTCTCTCTCTCCTCGTCCTTCATGTCTGATGATTCTCTAGTTTTACATTTCACTAGTGTGCTTGTCAAGATTTTAGTTCTTGTTAGAACACGAGCTGCAGCATTCTGGATCAACTGGAGAGATGTAAGACTTATGAGAGCAGCCTGATAATAAGGAATCACAGTAGTCTAGTCTAGAGGTAACAAATGCATCAACTATGTTTCTGCATCGCTTTGAGACAGGATGTGCCTGATTTATTAAATGGTACGTAGGTGAAAAAAGGCAGTCCTAGAAGTTTGTTTATCTGGGAGTTAAAGGACACATCAAAGGTAACTCTGAGATTCTTCACGGTGCTGCTGGATGCAGATCATAACATCTAGAGAAACTATATATACAGTTGTGTGAAAAAGTGTTTGCCCCCTTCCTGATTTCTTATTTTTTTGCATGTTTGGCACACTTAAATGTTTCAGATCATCAAACAAATTTAAATATTAGACAAAGATAACACAAGTAAACACAAAATGCAGTTTTTAAATGGTTTTTATTATTAAGGGGAAAAAAAAATCCAAACCTACATGGCCCTGTGTGAAAAAGTGATTGCCCCCTAAACCTAATAACTGGTTGGGCCACCCTTAGCAGCAACAACTGCAATCAAGCATTTGCGATAACTGGCAATGAGTCTCTTACAGCGCTGTAGAGGAATTTTGGCCCACTCATCTTTGCAGAATTGTTGTAATTCAGCCACATTGGAGGGTTTTCGAGCATGAACCGCCTTTTTAAGGTCATGCCACAGCATCTCAATCGGATTCAGGTCGGGACTTTGACTAGGCCACTCCAAAGTCTTCATTTTGTTTTTCTTAAGCCATTCAGAGGTGGACTTGCTGGTGTGTTTTGGATCATTGTCCTGCTGCAGAACCCAAGTGCGCTTCAGCTTGAGGTCACGAACAGATGGCCGGACATTCTCCTTCAGGATTTTTTGGTAGACAGCAGAATTCATGGTTCCATTTACCACAGCAAGTCTTCCAGGTCCTGAAGCAGCAAAACAGCCCCAGACCATCACACTACCACCACCATATTTTACTGTTGGTATGATATTCCTTTTCTGAAATGCCGTGTTACTTTTATGCCAGATATAATGGGACATACACCTTCCAAAAAGTTCAACTTTTGTCTCGTCAGTCCACAGAGTATTTTCCCAAAAGTCTTGGGGATCATCAAGATGTTTTCTGGCAAAACTGAGACGAGCCTTTATGTTCTTTTTGCTCAGCAGTGGTTTTCGTCTTGGAACTCTGCCATGCAGGCCATTTTTGCCCAGTCTCTTTCTTATGGTGGAGTCATGAACACTGACCTTAATTGAGGCAAGTGAGGCCTGCAGTTCTTTGGATGTTGTTCTGGGGTCTTTTGTGATCTCTTGGATGAGTCGTCGCTGCGCTCTTGGGGTAATTTTGGTTGGCCGGCCACTCCTGGGAAGGTTCACCACTGTTCCATGTTTTCCCCATTTGTGGATAATGGCTCTCACTGTGGTTCGCTGGAGTCCCAAAGCTTTAGAAATGGCTTTGTAACATTTTCCAGACTGATAGATCTCAATTACTTTGTTTCTCATTTGTTCCTGAATTTCTTTGGATCGCAGCATGATGTCTAGCTTTTGAGGATCTTTTGGTCTACCTCACTTTGTCAGGCAGGTCCTATTTAAGTGATTTCTTGATTGAGAACAGGTGTGGCAGTAATCAGGCCTGGGTGTGGCTAGAGAAATTGAACTCAGCTTTCCAAAGATGTG
>NW_022286941.1:0-2553 GCF_004355925.1 Anarrhichthys ocellatus | reverse complement strand
CTACGTCACTCCTCCTCAGTCCACATATGGTCACTTCCTGTTCACTGTTTACGAGGGGTCGGGACGAGGGGTCGGGACGAGGGGTCGGGATGAGGGGTCGGGTCTCTGAACGCTGGGCGAGGTTCTTGCAGACTGGTAAACGTTCAGAGTCGGTTGTGAAGGTTTTGACATCGTCTCTAAGGAGTGGTCAACTTCTTGTACTCATGACATCATCACCGAGCATGTGCAGCAGTGCAGACAGGGCCAGGAAGATTATGATGATGGTGATAATGGGACACACACACACACACACACACACACACACACACACGCACACACACACACAGACACGCAGAGACCATGTTACACTTACGCTGGTCTACTCACAAGTTGCATAATGTTAGCATTTGGCTCGAGGTCTCTGAACTAATCATCTGAAGAAGGTCCACACCCTACACACACACACACACACTCATCTGTTAGCCATCAGCAGCCAGTCAATGACAACAGACTCACATGGGCTGGGCTCAGTGGACTCACACACGATCACATACTATTCTTATGATGTATGGAGCTGTGTGTGTGTGTGTGTGTGTGTGTGTGTGCAGCTGTGAGATATGGAGCATTTACCTCTCGGCCCAGTTTAACATCAGTCCCAGTGTGTGACTGGAGGGGGATTCCAGCCAAAATCTACTTCTTTTACTTCTGTATTTTGTGTCTTTTTGTTCTTGCACAGTAATGATTGACTCAGTTTTGTAAAGATTTAATCTGATCAATCCTTAAATTCAACCTCTCACAGGATCATTGACTTTGATCAAACATTATCCAGCAGACGGACCTCTAATCCAGCTGGGAATTACAATCCCGCCATACTGGTCTTCTCCCAGTCTGCTGTGTCTAGAACCAGAGGGGCGTTTACTGACCTGTTTTATATCAGAGAACTAAACGTTAAATCTCATGAAAGCTCGTGTCAAACACAACTTTGTGTTTTTTTTGCAGCCAGTGAACAGGAAGTGAGCATATCTGGACTGAGGAGGAGTGACGTAGAGACGCCATATACGTCTCTGGTAGAGACCTGTCAATCACTGTGTAGCCCCGCCCTGAAGCATCCATTAGATTACATTACAGTCATTTAGCAGACGCTTTTATCCAAAGCGACTTACAATTCAGATTCTATCACATTTCTACACCGTAGGCACAACTACGGGAGCAATTTTGGGGTTATGTGCCTTGCTCAAGGACACATCGACATGCGACTAGCGGAGCCGGAGTTCGAACCGCCGACCCTCTGATTGAAGGATGGCCCTGCTATCCACTTAGCCACAATCGCCCCCATCCCCTGCTTTATGGTCTGTGTGACTCTAAATGGACCATAATGTACTAAATGAACATCATGCTGTATTGAAGAAGACTTGAAACTAGAGATTGAGACCATAAACTCATGTTTACAATGTTTACTGAGGTAATAAATCAAGAGAGAAGTAGAGTCATTTTCTCATAGACTTCTATACAACCAGAGGAGTCGCCCCCTGGTGGACACTAGAGAGAATGCAGCTCTAACACATGAAGCATCGGCTTCACTCTAGAGAACCAGAGGTTGACGCCTCCTTTTAGTGTCACAAGTTTCTTTTCAAATTGTATGCAAATTTTAAACAACTTTGACGTAATTTTAAATAATAGCAGGAAAAATACCTTTTTGTTTTCTCGAGATACAAAAACTGGTGATCTCAAGATAACGACATGAAAGAACATGTTTGAATCCTGGCGGTTAAGGGCTTCCGTAAAAATGAGCTTTTGCACCAATTCTGAACACTTGAAAGACATTTTGTATTTTCACACCATCGTTCTGAATGAATCATCGGTTCTGTTCTCACCTGCAGCGCTGTGAGGAACTCTTTCCCCGCTGCTTCAGTTGACATCTGGTCTCGTGTTTCTCGAGACCTCATCCCGTCTCACCGACCGGACTGAAGCATCAGAGCGAACACTAGTGAACTTGTTCTTGGCTCGTCTCCACCAAGCTGGAGGCTGTGACTCCACCTTAAAAACAGAGATCTGACAGGACGTGATTCACTGAATCTGTGTCTTTGATTCTTATCTTCTGTTGCTCTCAGTGTTGAACAATAGTGGAAAATGAGAAGAAGAAGATTCAAAGCTTCCTGATAACTTCAGCTCATATCTGAAAGGTGACACAAACATCAAAGTAACACAAATGTCATGCTTCCATCATGTCCTCCTCATGGTTCTTCTTCTTCTTCTTCATATGAGGAAGGTTAAGTCATCGTTTATTCTCAAAGTCTGGTTCTGATTTTACTCCTCTCACAATAGGAAAACACTGAGATATTTCTAATCGATCTTTCATCGTTTCGCTTATTTTTATATCTTCTAAATATTTCTGAGAGTTTTTAAATCATAAATATTAAAGTGGTGATTAGTTTAGCTCTGATAAAAATACTCAAACAAACATGGACGCCTCGCTGCCTGTTATTAATTAATAACACATTTAATGGTGTTGTATCGTCACTACAAAGTGTGTGTGTGTGTGTGTGTGTGTGAGACAGTGAGGTCAGGACACAC
>NW_022286940.1:0-2562 GCF_004355925.1 Anarrhichthys ocellatus | reverse complement strand
GAGGAGAGGTTTTTGGTTTTTAAAGTCCCTTTATTTCACTATTGCAGTGAAAAACAGAAACACTCTAAATCATCACTTAATAATCAGAAAATCAGGGAGGGGAGAGGAGAGGGGGGAGGGGAGGGGAGAGGGGAGGGGGGAGGGGAGGGGAGGGGAGGGGAGAGAGGACTTCATGTTACAGAGAAGAAGAGGATGAGAGCTTACAGACTGACCTCCTGACGCTCACAGATGGAGAGAACCTTCAGAACATTCTGACACACGTTCTCCACTGACGTGTTCCCGAACACACAGGTGATGGCCAACACCTGGATGTCTGGCGCCGCCAGCGCCATCATGACGGCCTGAGCGTCGTCTATGCCGCAGTCTGTGTCGATGATCACCGGCCTCTTCGCCATCGCTCTCCTTCACATTCATTTACAGATTAACAAGCGGTTCAAAGCGTCCGGAAGCTGCAGCCTGAACAAAGACAAGAGAATAGAATCAATCTTAAAATCCTACAAGTGATGAACTACATGTTCAACTCCCCGTCCTTTGTGAACAAAGACACAACAATAGATTACTATGACAGTCACAGCTCAGATGACCTGAAATAGTTTGGTAGAATCTGCTGACTCAGTGTTTCTGAAGAAGATTAAGTTGCTGTGAGCGTCTCCTGAAATGTTTTTGTCACAGTTTCAACATGTTGAATCAAGTGAAACTCGCTCTGCGTTTCTGCAGAATATGAATTATTTAGTTTTGGCCACATGGATGTCCAGCTACTGTTAGTGTGTTATTATATTATAAAAGTATTATTATGTTTTCTTTACGTTTCACAACATGAACACCTTCCTCTCCATGTGGTGGGTTATGTTCCAGTAAAGCTGTCAGGTGTCACATAAGGACTCCAGTAATAAATTAGTTTTTAGTTTATTTGCACAATAAAAAAAAAAAAAAATAGACAAACATTACGGAGATAAATAATATCTCAGAGCAGGAAGAGGAAGAGAACCCACTGCGCTCATTTAAAGCCTCCAACTAAATAATGTGAAAACTTCACAATATTAAACCTCTTATACATGCTCAAGTGGCGGAGCAAAAATCGTCAAAAAAATGTACATATCGATAGCAAATATTATGCATGTATACATATTAGGGGTGCAACGGATCACAAACCTCACGGTTCGGTTCGGATCATTTTTCGGAATCAACAAAGAAAAGGGGAGGAGTCAAATATAACTTTGCTTTCTATTTATTGATTAAAGAACCTCAAGAACACTTAAAGAAAAGAACTTTGAGCTATAGTCTTACATAAAAACAAAAATATTGAAGATGTCCAATTTGAAACAAAATGAAATAAATAAATAAAACATTCAAATATATTCAATTCTGTTAAGTTGAAGTGCAACATGAGGTATGTTGATGCCCTCGTCCTTTGATCAATACTGAAAGAGAGAAACAGCCAGTGAGCTAGCTTCCACTGTTTACACTGAACTGAACTGCTCGGCAACAACTTGGGTCTATGTTTACTTCCTGTCAGGTGATGTCATTCAAATACACAACAATGTTACATTACTGTGACATTGTTTTCAAAAGATGAGAATATCTCCATTGTCTGGGGAGAGGGGAGACCTCTCTGTAGTGATATATTACTATTGGGCCCGTCTGGCTTCACTCTGATACTTCTGTCAGCACCTGCCCCAGGTGTGTCTGTGTGACTGTCACAGAGGGGGCGTGTCTGCAGCACCTGCCCCAGGTGTGTGTCTGTGTGACTGTCACAGAGGGGGCGTGTCTGCAGCACCGGACTATGAATCACTCCGCCGTGGTGAAAGCGGTCACAGTCTTTTCCTTCTCATAGAGGTCTGGAACAGCTTCACACTGAAGTGGGTGCGTGAGTGGATTTCGTAGCGTGGCTCAAGCATTTTAACCAGATTTTGAAATCCTTTGTTTTCTACACCGGAGTGTCCCCCGTCGCTGACAGACGGGATGGTGTCTCTTCATATGTGTGGACATGCCGATGTATTGCTGTTATCGTGTGTCTTTCTCTTAAAACAACGCCTACATACCGTAACGCTTTCGTCCACCACCCTCATCCGTCATTTTAAGTTACAGGGAAGACAAAATGCTCCCAAACTTGCGACTTAAATGAGGCCGGAGCTTCTCAAGTTCCTCCGCTCGCCATGACTTCCACCGTTAAATGCTTTTAACCTGCTCCGTTCACTGAACACACTACTGCTTTATATCTGTTCACGGACACTCTGCATTGATATTCAGGGACTTGTTACTTGAAAAGAAACAGCAGCAGTAGAACTTAATTACACACTGTGATGATTACACTGTAAAAAATAATAAAAAAATACTCAATTGATCCGCGGTTCTTTCTATCATAGTAATGACTTTATATCATAGTAATGACTTTATATCATAGTAATGACTTTATATCATAGTAATGACTTTATATCATAGCAATGACTTTATATCATAGTTATGACTTTATATCATAGTTATGACTTTATATCATAACTATATAAACTATATAACTATATAACTATATGTGTAATGACTTTATATCATAGTTATGACTTT
>NW_022286939.1:1570-2556 GCF_004355925.1 Anarrhichthys ocellatus | reverse complement strand
CGGGGCTACACGGTGATTGACAGGTCTCTAATAGACCATAAAGCAGGTTATGCTTTAGGGGCGGGGCTACACAGTGATTGACAGGTCTTTAACAGACCATAAAGCCGGGTATGCTTTAGGGGGCGGGGCTACACGGTGATTGACAGGTCTCTAATAGACCATAAAGCAGGTTATGCTTTAGGGGCGGGGCTACACAGTGATTGACAGGTCTCTAATAGACCATAAAGCAGGTTATGCTTTAGGGCGGGGCTACACAGTGATTGACAGGTCTTTAACAGACCATAAAGCAGGGGATGCTTTAGGGCGGGGCTACACAGTGTTACAACTTTAACCCTTTCACGGTGTGTTTTCACTTCATCAAAGTTAACATTTTGGTCGTCTGAAAATGTCTTAGTCAGCATTCAGTTCATACTTATATTTATACAAATATGCAGTTATAACGCAGAAAATACTTGAAAAGATTGAAAGAAGACGATCACTTCCAGATGCAAATTTTAAAGTTTTCTTCTTCACCTGCAGGACCTGATGAACCTGAAACTGGCTCTGGACATCGAGATCGCCACCTACAGGAAGCTGCTGGAGGGAGAGGAGGACAGGTGAGAGAAGGAGAGAGGAGGACAGGTGAGAGGAGGAGAGAGGAGGAGGAGGAGGACAGGTGAGAGGAGGAGAGAGGAGGAGAGAGGAGGAGGAGGACAGGTAAGAGGAGGAGGAAGAGGAGGACAGAGAAGTCTCCTTCAATACAAAACACCAACACAAACTATCTCTTCTTGTTCTTCCTCAGAATCGGACATCAGTCCATCCTCAACATCCAGACCGTCTCCAACTACAGTAAGTAACCAACGAGGAAGCTGCACCTCCAACCTCCTTCTTTTAAGGGTGAAATGTCTCTTTGAAGGGAAATATAGTTATATAATATGTCTCTCCCTCTCCCTCTCTCTCCCTCTCTCCCTGTCTCTCTCTCTCTCTCTCTCTCTCTCTCTCTCTCT
>NW_022286939.1:964-1470 GCF_004355925.1 Anarrhichthys ocellatus | reverse complement strand
CTCTCTCTCTCTCTGTGTCTCTCTGTCTCTCTCTCCCTCTCTCTCTCCCTCTCCCTCTCTCTCTCCCTCTCTCTCTCTCTCTCTCTCTCTCTCCCTCTCTCCCTCCAGGTAGTAAAAGTACTAATGGCTATCACGTCATCAGCAGCTCTCCTGCTCCAAAGCTGCTGATAAAGACGACCGAGACCAGAGACAGCTCCAGATACAGCTCTCACTGAGAGGATGGAACTCAAGTACTCAAGTACTCTGGTACACGAGTACAGATTTGTGGTACTTGTACTTCACTTGAGTGTTTTTCTTTCATGCTACTTTATACCTTTACTGCACTAGATCTCAGAGGCAAATATTGTACTTTTTACTGAACTAAATTTATCTGATAAATCATATGAAAATATACAAGTAATCAATCAATTAATCTGATTAATTGGTAGTTATTGTGTGTACTGTTTTCCTGTAAAAGTTCCAGATGTAATAATGTATTTTGTGTGTATGTTTATGTATTAGTCATA
>NW_022286939.1:0-954 GCF_004355925.1 Anarrhichthys ocellatus | reverse complement strand
TTATCTTTTTGCTCCTTTGTTGTCTGATTTAAATGAGTTACCAAACATGTTCTTCCTGTTTTTATATCCATCTTCTACGATATATGCAATGATGCATTTCTGTAGATCAAACCAGCCAACAGGAAATACAGGAGGTACAATGCAACATACACATGAATGCAGCAGTAATATCAAGCCAGAAACATCAGCTATAACAATAAAACATTTTACTAATCAATCAATATTTTTACTTTAACTACTGATAATACTTAAATACCTTTACTTTAGTAAGGTTTTTAATGCAGGACTTGCAGTGGAGTATTTTCACAGTGTGGTATTAGTACTTTTACTGCAGTAGAGGATCTGAATACCTCTTCCAGTGGTAGTACTGCGTGATTACTGATTCTGTCCTCAGTCTGACCAGTGCACGAGTCTTCAGGGATTCCTGATCTTCCACAGCTTCGGGGGCGGTACCGGCTCTGGTTTCACCTCCCTGCTGATGGAGCGTCTCTCTGTAGACTTCGGCAAGAAGTCCAAGCTGAAGTTCGCCATCTACCCGGCTCCCCAGGTGTCCACCGCTGTGGTGGAGCCGTACAACGCCATCCTGACCACCCACACCACCCTGGAGCACGCTGACTGCACCTTCATGGTGGACAACGAGGCCATCTACGACATCTGCCGCAGGAACCTGGACATTGAGCGCCCGTCCTACGCCAACCTGAACCGGCTGATGAGTCAGATCGTGTCCTCCGTCACGGCCTCCCTTCGTTTTGACGGAGCCCTGAACGTGGATCTGACGGAGTTCCAGACCAACCTGGTGCCCTACCCTCGAATCCACTTCCCTCTAGTCACCTACGCTCCGATCATCTCAGCGGAGAAGGCCTACCACGAGCAGTTAACCGTGGCAGAGATCACCAACGCCTGCTTTGAGCCAGCCAATCAGATGGTGAAGTGTGACCCTCGCCACGGTAAATA
>NW_022286938.1:0-2556 GCF_004355925.1 Anarrhichthys ocellatus | reverse complement strand
ACCCCCAATCAGAGAGCCGGCTCCCGTCGTTCAAGTCAAAGAGCCGGCTCTCAGAGCCGTTTTGTTCGCGACCGACGCATCACTAATGTTTACAGAAGCAAAAAGTAGGTGATTTCTGAGTTCGTCAATGTGGGATGGAGAGGTGACAATATTTTAGCAGATGAGCATTTTGGGTAAAGGAATATGTGCCTCTGGTTCCGCCCATAGACTGGATTGTGTTGTAGGAATAGACTTTACATTAGACGTCGTGACGTCACCCACTGGTTTGTGATCTGCCGTTAGGAAACTTCGAGTTCGCCATTTCACCGTCGGCATTTTTTTCGCAACCCATGAACAGAAGTTACCATATTTCAAATGCCCGCCCTAAAGCACACCCTGCTTTATGGTCTAATTGACTCTAAATGGGCCATCATTTACTAAATGAACATCATGCTGTATTGAAGAAGACTTGAACTAGAGATTGAGACCATAAACTCATGTTTACAATGTTTACTGAATTAATAAATCAAGAGAGAAGTAGTCATTTTCTCATAGACTTCTATACAACCAGAGGAGTCCCCCCTGATGGACAGTAGAGAGAATGCAGCTTTAAAACTCTTTCACATCAGCTTCACTGCCTGGGTTGTATAGAGTCTATGGTGCCTGCTTGTAGATTTCTACAGGGCCAGGCCTGGGTCTTTCATAAAAGTGATAGTAAAAAACTACGGTAGTCAAACAAGTAGGCAGTCCAATCCATTGTTTTTAGTGTTGCACTTTCTTTAAGGAACAGTATGTGAGATCTAGTGGCGAGGTTGCAGATTTGATGCAAATAGCCACTAAGATGACAATAATAAGGTAAGAGGATAACGTTAAGAACTTTTGATTTACAGAGCATTGAAACCCAGAATGTTATATGCATTAAATGGATTTAGTTTTGACAGATATTATTGTATGTAATATTTCCTAAAAGGAAACCCAATTAGTTGTTTGATCTAATTTTCTATTGTATATTCAATGTTGCTCCTTAATAAAGCAAAAATAATCAATAGCTGCAGCCCTACCAGATATGTGAAACTCTTAGAGAATAAATATTGGAATTGTGTTTTTCTGGTGCCCAGAAACACAACAAATATACCAACTTTATAAGTCAACTTGGTTGTTTTCAAAAGGCCAAAAATACAGTTTGTGGTTACAGCGATAAATCCTGTTTTTCTGACAAAGAGGGATATAATATTGGGAAGCAATTAAAATAAATGCATTCAACTCTGTCACTGTAACACTTTCTGTGTTTCTTTTACAGATATGCAACAAGCAATGAGATTTCGAGTCATCATCGATCATGATATCAAGAAGATAACTTTCCAAAATGGCCTCCCCTCATCTGTGGAGGACTTCATTAAAGTGTTAAAACAAGCTTTTTCCATCACCACAGAAATAGGTCTTCAGTACAAAGATGCTGACTTTGATGACTTCTTCACACTAACCTCTACAAGGGACCTGAAGGATAAAGACACGCTCAAAGTAGTGCGCGTGCCTCCAGGCATAATAATCACCACGGTCCCTCAGGAACGCAAGCCTGAAACATCCGACGTGTCCTCTGTGGATGATATGCTCTCTGTGGATTCACAGGACGCTCTGCTTCTCAGTCCCCCTGCGACTGACCGGCAGAACCTGTGGCCTGCTGTCTTTCCCATTCCAACCTTCTCCTACAACACTGAGATGGCGCTGAGGCAAGGCAACGAAAAGTTTCTAAAAGATGGAATCCCGCTGACGACACCAAGGGACAAATCGGACATCCTGGAGCGTCTGGCGGAGGCCATGTTTTCCTACACAGCTTATCCCAATGATCATCAGAGGACTGCAGTAGCACAGGCACTGATAGAGAAGCATCCCTGCTTGAGGGAGCCCGGCTCCTATAACGGATGTTACGGGTGGCAGCAAAGCCTAAAATACAAATGTGCAAACTACCGGAGCAAACTTAAAGCACACGGAAACCCTGAACTTCTAATAAATTCATTGAA
Organism: Anarrhichthys ocellatus; assembly: GCF_004355925.1. Classification (NCBI taxonomy): domain Eukaryota; kingdom Metazoa; phylum Chordata; class Actinopteri; order Perciformes; family Anarhichadidae; genus Anarrhichthys; species Anarrhichthys ocellatus. The sequence goes on along the minus strand of NW_022286938.1, from coordinate 556 downwards.
ACACAAGCAGGAGGGCGACAGGAAACCAAACAAAAACCTCAAGAAACCAAGGAAGTCTGAGGTGAACTACCTCCCCCCACATCCAGCAGGGGAAACGGATGACAGCCTGGAGAACCTGAGACTTGGGCTCATTGCAGCACGCAAGACAAAAGACAATGGTCCGCTGATAAATGACATGATGTGGAGGACATACAGCTTTAGGAGAAGGGAGGTGGTCTGCCAGGCCTTGCAGGTGTCGGATCTAAAGGAGAGATGGCCTGTCCTCTTTGATCCAGTACAAGTAAGTAAACTAACTCGAATCACACATTACTGAATGTGTGTTGTTGTGTAGAACAGTGGCTCTTTGTTCATGAAGTGGGAAAATGTAGAAATGCACATATATATATATATATATATATATATATATGTATATGTATGTATATGTATATGTGTATATGTATATGTATGTATATGTGTATATGTATATGTATGTATATGTATATCTATATATATATCTATATCTATATCTATATATATATATATATATATAGATATATCTATATATATATATATATAT
>NW_022286937.1:0-2556 GCF_004355925.1 Anarrhichthys ocellatus | reverse complement strand
TGGTTCTTTAGTTCTCTGGTTCCTTGGTTCTCTGGTTCTTTGGTTCTATGATTCTCTGGTTATGTGGTTCTTTGGTTCTATGATTCTCTAGTTATGTGGTTCTTTAGTTCTTTGGTTCTACGATTCTCTGGTTCTATGGTTCTTTAGTTCTCTGGTTCCTTGGTTCTCTGGTTCTATGATTCTCTGGTTCTATGGTTCTTTAGTTCTCTGGTTCCTTGGTTCTCTGGTTCTTTGGTTCTTTAGTTCTTTGGTTCTCTGGTTATTTTGTTCTCTGGTTCTTTTGTTCTGTATAAACACGTTTATTTCTGCAGAAGAGTAAATGAATGTTTTTCGTGTTGTCTCTCTGGTTCTATGGTTCTTTTGTTCTATGGTTCTCTGGTTCTTTGGTTCTATGTTTCTTTTGTTCTGTATAAACACGTTTATTTCTGCAGAAGAAGAGTAAATGAATGTTTTTCGTGTTGTGTCTCTGGATCTTCATCTGATTGGTTCTCCAGACCTCCTCACGTGAGTAACTCTGCGTTGATTGGTCGATGATGACATCATCACCTCTGCAGGAGGAGACGTTCCTCCTCAGACCTCAGCTGGTGATGTCATCTCTCTGCAGAGTTTAACTCTTTATTCAGAAGTTTTATTTTAATGTTCAGATCAAAGTGGACCAGCAGAGGGCAGCACCGTGCTGCGTTCAAAGACTTCAGTCTGAATAAAACATTATTATGTTAAATCAGGTTCATACTCAACTTAAGGCCAAAGTATATCTTTAATCTTAAAACATTTAGAGAGGCCTTGATTGTTGTACTTATGTTCTCAATAAACAATAAAATAAAAACGTTAAATTTTGTTCCTCCTTTGACTCTGAGGTCACAACTCATCTTTATTTTAATATCATCAACATGTTCCATCATATTCTGGTTTCATTTGCCAGTAATAATTCATTGAAATGTAAATATTATTATTAGTTTGTTCGATTGTTTGTGTTTTTAAAAAGATAATAAATGAATTAACTCTTCACTATCCACCGAACATAAAGACCTTTAAACCTTGAAGTCGTCTCCTGGTGACCAAACTAAAGTCTTCCTCTTGTTTCGGCCATTTTGGATTCAATCGAAATGATCAGAAAGAAAAGTGAAAGTTAAACTAGTTCAGATTGTATTTTAGTGGATAAACATTAAACAAAGCACCTTTAACCTGCTTCTCATTGAATCTGTGTTCTTTATATCAATAAAGTTTATTATATTCTCATATTATCATAATAATCAACACTTTAAAATGACATCAAGGTGTGAGCGTGACCAGGTACTGACCAGTGTCTCTCGTGTGATTGGTCGCTTACATTTAACCGACACGCAGCAGAGGAAGTGAGGAAGCAGACCAACACGTCAAATGTAGAACTCTTCTTCTTCTTCCTCCTCTTCCTCCTCGTCCACCGGAGCGCTGACGATGCTGCAGCTGTCCGATTGGTTCACAGAGCCGTCGCTCAGAGACGGAGCGGCGAACAAGGTGCCGACAGAGCCGATTGGGACGCGGCCCAGCGGAGACAGAGACGGGCCGATGTCTCCGGGCGGCGCCGATAGCGGCCGAGAGGAAGTCTGAGGCAGGCTGGGTCTGATGTAGGCGGACACCACGCTGAGGTCAGTGCCGCTAACGGGACTCACTTGGTCCCCCGTGTCCACGTCCGTCTCCTCCGCCCCGACCAGAGCATCCAGGTTGAGACGGAAGGGCGGGACGAGGGAGGAGCTCCGGTGGAGGGAGTGGCCTCTGTGATGGGAGGAGGGGCCAGGGGAGGAGCAGGTGGAGCCCGACCTTTGACCCCTCCACTGGGGCCTCCAGGTGGCCCACTGGTCCTGCTGGTCCCACTGGTCCTGGGACGTGGACCGGTGGTGGTGGCGGTGCCGGTGGTTCCTGTAGGAGGCGGCGCTGCGGAGGAAGGTGGATGGAGCCGAGGCCGACTCGGAGAAGACGGGATGGAGTCCGGAGGGAGACCCTCGGACCTGAAAGGGGGACGGAGAGACAAAACCATCAGGACACAAACGACATCGTCTCAGAGAAGATTCACTGGAAGTAAGAAGGAAAAGAGATTATTTACTTATTTTAGGAGGATTGACTCTCATCTGTTCTCATGAAACATGAAAAAAAACATGAATTATTAATTATAAATGATCAGAGTCAAGCTGACGAATCAAAGTGTGTGAGCTTCAGTGACATCTAGTGGTGAAGATGCACCCCTCCCCTCCTCCTGTCCTCTGTCCTCATTCCTCTGTCCTCTGCTTTGTCTCAGCCAGCAGAGACGTTTCCAAGAACAAACATGTCATCCTGAGTTCTGGTCTCCTTTCCTTCCTTCCTTCAGTTAACGTAAGAACATGATTTTATTAGCCATGTCGGCAGATTGTTATCTGTTTAGAGCAGAAAGTGTGATGAGTTGTGGACGTAAACGTCAGAGTGAGAGACGTGAACGAAGCCGGTGTTTTCCTCAATAACACCCTCTGTTTCTGTTTACCCTTCTCCTTCTCTCTCTTCTCCCTTCTTCTCTCTCTTCTTCTCTCTCTTCTCCCTTCTTCT
>NW_022286936.1:0-2557 GCF_004355925.1 Anarrhichthys ocellatus | reverse complement strand
AGCGGCATCTCGCCTCTTTTGTACCTCCAAAGCCCCCGTAGTCCCGATTTACCAATCAAAGTGGTGTTTCGTACTGATGAGGGTAAATTGTGTGGAAGAATGTTGTTGCACTCTTTTGTTGTTTTCTTCGGGAATGTAACTGTTTAGGTTACGTACTTTAGTAACTGCTAAGGCGATGACCTTATGAAGCTGTTACGTGCCGTTTTGACTGTGGAAAATATGTTTAGTGGCTGTTTCAGTTAGCCTTTTTGGCGCCATTTACTTTTACGTCAGGCTGCCCTGTCATATAACGTAACGACGCAGATACTTTGGCATTCCTTTGTGTGAATTCTGTTGTCTTGCATGTTTAGGAGCGGATGTATAAAGAGAGAGTGAGACCAGGAAGAAACTAATGTGGTTTATTTTGTCTTCTGCAGGTATGTATTTTCCTTTGTTAGATGCATAAGTGACTGGACCCTACACTCTTCCATAAGTGGGTCAAAAATGACTATTAGAATCAATGTGTTTTTATGCCATTTTTGTCATTTTGGTTAAGAATAATCACTTACTTGTATAATATTTAGTATTATATTTAGGACCACACAAGAATGATTTCATGTTTGAAATATCTTTATTTTTCACTTTTTAACATTTTTGAAAAAGAAAATTACCCAGGACAGCAATCCAATGAAGGCTATGAATTCATCTTTGGTGACATTTTTCCATTCTTTTCCTCTAGCTGTTGCTACTCTCCGTCCTTCCAAGTTTGTGCACTTCATCACCTCTGGTATTATATCATCAGTGATAAAGAGCTCCCATGCATCTTTTGGTGAGACAGTGGTGCTAAGCCCTTGTGCAGGCCCTGACCGACTTCTGAGGATATTGTGGCTCTGTCTTCTGCCCTGGGTGGGAGGTAACTCGCTCCAGTAAGAGCCCTTCCGACTCATTCTGTTGGACATGATTTGGACACTTTCTTCTTCAGAGGATACAGAAGAGGAATCTTCTGAGTCAGATTGATCCTGTTCAGTTGGATTTCCAGGTGGACGACTGCCACTGCCACCTGGACAATAGTCTGGGTCCTCATCATCAGAAATTTCAGACTCGGAGTCCAACCCCGTTACTGCGTCTCCATCATCCAGCATCTGTAGGACCATTTCAGCTGTGTATCTAGCAGCCATGACACCTTGGATGAGGAAACATAAGAGTAATGTTTTGAATAGATCAATATGTAGCTATATAAATAAATACACTCACACACACACACCTACACACACGCACACTACATATAGTAATGTTAGCTATCTTAGTTAGCTAGCTAGTGTTAGCTAGTTATAAAGTAGGCTAATTTGTTGATAAATAATAATAACAGTCATGAAAGACACACACAATATTATATGAAGATAATACTTACACGTATCAGCTCTTGCTGTGTAAAATAATCTTCCTGAGGTGTGACACTTCTGATATAGTCTGTGTGGTCCACAGTTAATTTATTCCTGACAGCCACAGTTGATAAGAATCAAAGGTTCCCATTGGATTCCATAGAAAATACTTATGGAAGCTTGGGGTAGTAATACAAAAACTACAATTTCTTAAAATGTATAAAAGGTAAGTTAAAAATGTAAATTGCATCTCAAAAACATGTTTTTTGAGGAATACCTGGAATATGAAATGATAACAATTTTTCATTACGAAGATATTTCAAGAAAACAACCTCACCGGGTCATTTTTGACCCACTTATGCATCTAAGGGTTTTAAGAACAGATATGATGATTCATCCTCTGAGGACCATGAATATATGAAGAGAATCCAGCTAATGTGAGAGGCAGAGTTCCTGCTGGACTCAGTATTTAAACACACTCTGGTCTCCGTCAGCTTCTTCTTCATGTCTGTTGTTGAATGTTGTTCTGCTGCTGGAAGGATTCTGTGGTTTAAAACACCAGAAGTAGCTGTTGTTCAGTTGAACCTTTCATGCAAAACAGCTCCCAGTGGGATTTAAACCCCCAACTCTCTGTCAGAGTGGAAGCTCCACAGAGCCGTGACAGAGGTCGACCCCCCCCGACCCAACCACACAAAACCAGTTCAGATGAGAATGTTGTTACTTTAATTCTCTGCTGAGCTTCAACAGAAGAAAACACCGTTAAAGTCGAACAGTTTATGTTGCAAAGAAGAAAAACGAAAAGTCCACAAGTGACGCGTGATCAGAGCTTTTCAGACGTTTCTGTCACAAACAGTTCACAAATAACAACACTATTTACACGCCTGAGGATTTTACAATCTGTTTTTAAGAAGGTTTAGAATCAGGAGGTGTTAAAAATCTACATGTGAGTAAATATTTATCAGTTTACGGGATATTCAACGTTTGTTTCTTTATAATACATTTAATACTTGACTTCTGTCTCTACAGGGTTTGTATGAAGGTCCTCTGAGCAACAGTTTAATTAGAAGAGAAGAAATCATCAGTCATTGGTCAAAGAAACTGGAAGCTTAGATTTAAACAGGAGACAACATCTGGTTCTTTAAAGTTCTATCAAAGCTTCATGTGTTAAAGCTGCATTCTCTCTAGTGTCCAGCAGG
>NW_022286935.1:0-2557 GCF_004355925.1 Anarrhichthys ocellatus | reverse complement strand
GATTTTGTGAAAATAAACAGTTTCAAAGACTTTCTTCAAAAAAGTGGATTCTGTGAAAATAAACAGTTTCAAAGATAGACTTGGAAGATGCCAAAAGTGGATATTGTGAAAGTAAACAGTTTCAAAGATTTTCTTCAATGAAGTGGCTGAGGACAGTTGATTTCACTGTTTCATGATTTCATAAAAATCTGATGCTTACACTTCTTTACTGGATTAAGATACATTCTCAGCCTTTCATGCTCTTAAAAGACGTTTCAGGCCTGGAAGAGGCCAAAAGTGGATTTTGTGAAAGTAAACAGTTTCAAAGACTTTCTTCAAAAAAGTGGATTTTGTGAAAGTAAACAGTTTCAAAGATAGGTTTGGAAGAGGCCAAAAGTGGATATTGTGAAAGTAAACAATTTCAAAGACTTTCTTCAAAAAGGTGGATTCTGTGAAAATAAACAGTTTCAAAGACTTTCTTCAAAAAAGTGGATTTTGTGAAAGTAAACAGATTCAAAGACTTTCTTCAAAAAAGTGGATTTTGTGAAAGTAAACAGTTTCAAAGATCGGCTTGGAAGAGGCCAAAAGTGGATATTGTGAAAGTAAACAGTTTCAAAGATTTTCTTCAATAAAGTGGCAGAGGACAGTTGATTTCACTGTTTCATGATGTTGTCATTAGAATCTGATGCTGACACTTCTTTACTGGATTAAGTTACATTCTCAGCCTTTTATGCTCTTAAAAGACGTTTCAGGCCTGGATAGGCCAAAAGTTAATATTGTGAACGTAAACATAGTTTCAAAGATTTTCTTCAATAAAGTGGCTGAGGACTGTTGATTTCACTGTTTCATGATGTTGTCATTAGAATCTGATGCTTACACTTCTTCACTGGATTGAGGTACCTTCTCAGCCTTTCATGCTCTTAAAAGACGTTTCAGGCTTGGATAGGCCAAAAGTGGATATTGTGAAAGTAAACAGTTTCAAAGACTTTCTTCAAGAAAATAGATTTTGTGAAAGTAAACAGTTTCAAAGATAGGCTTGGAAGAGGCCAAAAGTGGATTTTGTGAAAGTAACAGTTTCAAAGATTTTCTTCAATAAAGTGGATTTCGTGAAAATAAATACTTTCAAAGATTTTCTTCAATAAAGTGGATTTTGTGAAAGTAAACATAGTTTCAAAGATTTCCTTCAATAATGTGGCTCAGGACAGTTGATTTCATTGTTACATGATGTTTGCATAAGAATCTGAAGTCCTTAAAATTGTTTACTTTCACAAAATCCACTTTTGGCCTCTTCCAGGCCTGAAACGTCTTTTAAGGGCATACAAGACTGAGAATGTAACTAAAACCAGTAAAGAAGTGTAAGCATCAGATTGTAATGACAACATCATGAAACTGTGAAATCAACTATCCTCAGCCACTTTATTGAAGAAAATCTTTGAAAGTATTTATTTTCACAAAATCCACTTTTTTTGAAGAAAGTCTTTGAAACTGTTTATTTTCACAATATCCACTTTTGGTCTCTTCCAAGCCTATATTTGAAACTGTTTATTTTAACAAAATCCACTTCATTGAAGAAAATCTTTGAAACTATGTTTACTTTCACAAAATCCACTTTATTGAAGAAAATCTTTGAAACTATGTTTACTTTCACAATATCCACTTTTGGCCTCTTCCAGGCCTGAAATGTCTTTTAAGAGCATAAAAGGCTGAGAATGTAACTAAAACCAGTAAAGAAGTGTAAGCATCAGATTCTAATGACAACATCATGAAACAGTGAAATCAACTGTCCTCTGCCACTTTTTTGAAGAAAGTCTTTGAAACTGTTTATTTTCACAAAATCCACTTTTGGCCTATCCAGCAGGCCTGAAACGTCTTTTAAGAGAATAAAAGGCTGAGAATGTACCTCAATCCAGTAAAGAAGTGTAAGCATCAGATTCTAATGACAACATCATGAAACAGTGAAATCAACTGTCCTCAGCCACTTTATTGAAGGAAATCATTGAAAATAGGTTTACTTTCACAAAATCAACTTTTGGCTTCTTCCAGGCCTGAAACGTCTTTTAAGAGCATAAAAGGCTGAGAATGTATCTAAAACCAGTAAGAAGTGTAAGCATCAGATTCTAATGACAACATCATGAAACAGTGAAATCAACTGTCCTGAGCCACTTTATTGAAGGAAATCTTTGAAAATAGGTTTACTTGTACAAAATCAACTTTTGGCCAATCCAGGCCTGAAACGTCTTTTAAGAGCATAAGAGGCTGAGAATGTAACTTAATCCAGTAAAGAAGTGTCAGCATCAGATTCTAATGACAACATCATGCAACAGTGAAATCAACTGTCCTCAGCCACTTCATTGAAGAAAATCTTTGAAACTATGTTTACTTTCACAATATCCACTTTTTTGAAGAAAGTCTTTGAAATTGTTTACTTTCACAATATCCACTTTTGGCCTATCCAGGCCTGAAACGTCTTTTCAGAGAATAAAAGGCTGAGAATGTACCTCAATCCAGTAAAGAAGTGTAAGCATCAGATTCTAATGAAAACATCATGAAACAGTGAAATCAACTACTTTTTTGAAGA
>NW_022286934.1:0-2558 GCF_004355925.1 Anarrhichthys ocellatus | reverse complement strand
TGTTGGCCCGAATGAATGACCTTGAACAGCAGCTAAAGGTGGCTGAGGATGACAGAGATGTCATGTTGGCCCGAATGAATGACCTTGAACAGCAGCTAAAGGTGATTCATGTCAATTTGGCCCAAATGAATGACGTTGGGCAGCTTGATGAGGCTCCAGCTGCTGAGACTCAGACCAGAGGTTGGTGGTTTCTACTGAAAGCAGGAGCGTTTCTTGGCATCGCCGCTGGACTGGGAATAGCGAGAATTTTAATGTTTGAGACTGATATATGGTACTCGCACAACCGCCCATGGTGATTAGCACAAAGATAACATGTTGTGAGTGTGATGCCCACCAATGTGTTAGCGGGACGTGAAGAGCAAAGCAGGATGTGAAATCCTTTTTTTCGAGTGACTGAGCGTTCAGGAGAGAACTGCAAGGCTAATAATGTTTAGCATTTTAAGACAAACCTACAGTTATAGATTCTGTTATCCTTCATGTTCGAGAACATTTAATGTGCGTGTACTGTACCGAAAATAATGTTTATTTTCGTTGTTTAGTGCTGTATGGAATTGGTGTCCGTCTGCGCTACATGTGCATTTGAGCTAGCAGAAAGATAACATGTTGTGAGTGTGATGCCCACCAATGTGTTGTCACATATGTGTTATGTATTTTGTTTTCATGCACAGCCAATATGTTTTAAAGTGAGCACACTTGTTTATTCCAGCAATAGTTTTATAAGTGACTGACCTAGTGGGAACAATGATGTTGCCACTAGAAGGCACTGTACTCCAGACAAAGCTAGCGGGACGTGAAGAGCGAAGCAGGATGTGAAATCCTTCTTTTCGAGTGACTGAGCGTTCAGGAGAGAACTGCAAGGCTAATAACGTTTAGCATTTTAAGACAATCCTACAGTTATAGATTCTGTTATCCTTCATGTTCGAGACTTTCTATCTATCTTTAACTTTTTATCTCATAACTTTCTGTCTCATTTAATGTGTTGTAATTCTGTTATGCTGTTCTACACATGACATCTATTGCACTTCTGTCCATCATGGGAGAGGGATCCCTCCTCTGTTGCTCTCCCACAGGTCTCCTCCTTTTTTTTACCCCGTTAAAAGGTTTTTTTGGGGGATGTTTTCCTGTTCTGATGTGAGGGTTCCGGGACAAGAGGATGTCAAATGTGTACATATTGTAAAGCCCTCTGAGGCAAATTTGTAATTTGTGATTTTGGGCTATACAAAAATAAATTGAATTGAATATCCATCTGTTTTACACCACTGGCATCACTCCTCAGTGTGTTTTTGAATTTGGAAATATTGGCAGACACAGAATACAGTACAGTAAGCATGTACTTCGACAATATTTCCATTGTTTTTCAGCTTTTTGTTAACATATACAAACAAACAACAAACCTGTCCCACCCACTGGTACACCCATCTCGAAGAACAGAAAAGTAAATAAATAAAAAGGTCACCTCATTTTGCCGTGCTAGACGTCATTATATACAGTATATCTACATAAACACACACATACATGGTAAATCTGTAGACACGCCTGCATCACTCTACAAAGTAAATACATAATCATCACATCATACCAGCACAATATGCTCAAAAATCAAATGACAATAGGATTGGCCAGTAGGTAGAAACCAGAGTGCCCAAATTATTACTTGTCCAACAGAAAGAGAGTCAAATTAATCAAAAAAATAAATAAATCTGTTTTATACCACTGGCATCACTCCTCAGTGTGTTTTGCTGCAATCTTCTGATTGCCTTGCCATGTTAATGGCTTTTTCCAGGTCTAGATCTTTTTCCATGCATTCCGAGTATGGAGGACAGAAATGACTTAAGTATAAATAAATAAATGCATTAATAAATATTTGAATACAGAAATAAAAGAATAATTAAATGCTGAAATAAATACTGAAATAAATAAATATTTTTGTGTCTGTATGCTATTGAGGTGGGAGGTCCTAACCTCTGCGCAGGATTGGTCACAGGAGTGTGATCGCTTCTGGTCCACTACTTCTGTCTTACACAGCAACGTTGAAGTTGGCTAGCCCGCAGACAGCTGCCATCTTAATCTCCACCTACAGGCTCTACCAACAACCATCACTGCTGCCTCCACCTGCAGATCCTCGCAGACACCTGCCGCCTGAACCTTCACCTGCAGCCATCAACCTGGGCCTCCACCTGAAACCTCCTCCATCAACCTACACTGCTGCCTCCTCTCCTATCACCATGTGAAGACCATAGCGGAACAGCAAGGACCACAGACACACTCGTAAATATCACCTCTCAGATAACAAACAGAAACATAGCTGTGTCATAATAACATGTCTGGGCTGATGAAGTAAAGCTGCCTTTCTGTTTACATCCTTCTTCTCCTCACAGCTATTTCCACACATTGACTGACTGTGATGCTGAACTTCATGGAACAGAGAGAACTCTTCTTCCTCCCACTCAACTCAAGGTAGAGTAGATCAGCCGGATGTTCAGCAGTGTGAGATATGTCTCAGTGTGTAGCTGTGCTTCTTCAGCTCATCAGATTTTTTTAATGGAGGGTTGGTGATG
>NW_022286933.1:0-2558 GCF_004355925.1 Anarrhichthys ocellatus | reverse complement strand
CCTGCCGGTACCTGTCAGCTGCTTCAGGAGACCCCTGGGCCAACCAGGCCTTGAAGGTCTCCTTCTTCAGCTTGACGGCTTCCCTCACCTCCGGTGTCCACCACCGGGTTCTCGGGTTGCCGCCACGACAGGCACCGATGACCTTCCGGCCACAGCTCCTAGCGGCCGCGTCCACAATAGAGGCTTTGAACATGGTCCACTCGGATTCTGTGTCCCCAACCTCCCTCGGGATGTGTGAGAAGTTCTTCCGGAGGTGGGAGTTAAAGACCTCCCGGACAGGGTCCTCCGCCAGACGTTCCCAGTTCACCCTCACTACACGTTTGGGTTTGCCGGGTCTTTCCAACCGGTTCCCCTGCCATCTGATCCAACTCACCACCAGGTGGTGATCAGTTGACAGGTCTGCTCCTCTCTTCACCCGAGTGTCCAAGACATACGGCCGCAGATCAAATGATACGATTACAAAATCGATCATTGATCTCCGGCCTAAGGTGTTCTGGTACCAGGTACACTTATGAGCCACCTTATGTTCGAACATAGTGTTCGTTATGGCCCAACCATGGCAAGCACAGAAGTCCAATAACGAAACACCATTCGGGTTCAGATCGGGCAAGCCGTTCCTCCCAATCACCCCCCGCCAGGTTTCTCCGTCATCGCCCACGTGAGCGTTGAAGTCCCCCAGGAGAACTATGGAGTCGGTAGGCGGCGCCCTTTCCAGGACCCCTCCCACCGACTCCAAGAAGGCCGGATACTCTGAACTGCTGTTTGGTGCATAAGCACAAACCACAGTCAGAGCCTTGCTCCCCGCAACCCGTAGGTGCATGGAGGCGACCCTCTTGCTGTCCGGGGAGAACTCCAACACAGCGGCGCTCAGCCGGGGGCTCGTGAGTATCCCCACTCCCGCCCGGTGCCTCTCACCCTGGGCAACTCCGGAAAAGGACAAAGTCCAACCCCTCTCCAGGAGCTTGGTTCCAGAGCCAACGCTGTGTGTGGAGGTGAGTCCAACTATATCTAGCTGGTATCGCTCCACCTCCTGCACCAGCTCCGGCTCTTTCCCCGCTAGCGAGGTGACGTTCCACGTCCCTAGAGCTAGTCTATGCTGCCGGCGATCGGCATGCCTGGGCCTCCCGCCCGACCCGCCGCCCGGTCTGCATAGCACCCGACCCCGATGCTTGTCCCTGCGGGTGGTGGGTCCACAGGGTGGCTGCTCCATGGTGTTTATTCGGGCTGAGCCCGACCGGGCCCCATGGGCAAAGGCCCGGCCACCAGACGCTCGCCTACTAGCTCCCCTCCTGGGTCTGGCTCCGGGAGGGTGCCCCGGTTTCCCTGCTCCGGGCGAGGTGGCTGTAGTCCGTGGGCTAACTATCATAGGGGTTGTTTTGAACCGCTCTTAGTCTGGGCTCTCCCTTGAAACCTGTTTGCCTTGGGAGACCCTACCAGGGGCTAATGCCCTGGACAACATAGCTCCCAGGATCACTGAGCCACTCAAACTCCTCCACCACGATAAGGTGGCGATTCACGGAGGAGCAGTGGAGGGGTAGTGCAGCACAGCTAGAAGGGGTTATTATGAGTTGAGGGTAAATTCTCCTCTTCTACAGCTTCTTCTCTAAACGTGTCATCATCATCAGATCAACATTTGCTAAAAAGATTATTTGATGTTGTCACTTTGTTTCAACGAAAACCAACAACTAAAGCGAGAGAAATGGATTCAGCAGGAGGAGTTTTCCATCTTCCATCTATCTAAGCCTCTTTACATTTCCCTTCCTATCCTTCCGCTAAACAACTCAGGCCAATTGTTTTATTCAGGCTGGGAGAAAAGGGCAGTTGGAGGAGGAGAGGAAGAAGAGGGCAGTGGAAGTGGCTAGTGTTGTAAACACAATCTGCCATCCCTCTCCGATTGCATTCCTCCATTTTAAATACCTGCTGGCTGAGCTGCCTGCCTGTCTTCAGGCCAGATGTGTGTGTGTGTATGTGTGAGTGCATGAATGAGTGCATGAATGAGGAGAGAGAGAAAATGTGTGTGTGTATGTGTGTGTGTACTTGAGTGGATGTGACTGAGATAGATGACCAGTGGTAAATAGAGCTATTGCTCACAGCCAACATAGTGAGCAAGGCCACTGGCCACACAGCAGGATAGTGTGTACACTCTCTCCAACATGTCAGCACTGTGTGTGTGTGTGTATGTGTGTGTGTGTGTGTGAGAGAGAGAGAGTATGCTAAATACTTCTTCTTGTAAACCATCTGTAGTATCTCAGAGCAGTGAATTATTTGTTGTTGAATTTATGAGTTTTGGAGTGTATACTGCATTAGTGTGTGTGTGTATGTGTGTTTTGGAAGTGAGGACATTTTGGCAGGTCCTGCATTCTTCAAAGGCCTGTTTGAAGGTTAAGACTTTAGGTTTAGGTTAGGGTCAGTTTTAGGGTAAGGGTTGGGGTCAGCAGTTTAGCTGGGATAGTTAAGGTTAGGATAAGGGGAGGGTCTGTGGAATACATTATGCTAATGAGGGTTCTCACAGTGTGTGTGTGTGTGTGTAAATGATAAGGTATGTGATGATATCTAAG
>NW_022286932.1:0-2559 GCF_004355925.1 Anarrhichthys ocellatus | reverse complement strand
TTGTTCTGGGGTCTTTTGTGACCTCTTGGATGAGTCGTCGCTGCGCTGTTGGGGTAATTTTGGTCGGCCGGCCACACCAGGGAAGGTTCACCACTGTTCCATGTTTTCACCATTTGTGGATAATGGCTCTCACTGTGGTTCGCTGGAGTCCCAAAGCTTTAGAAATGGCTTTGTAACCTTTTCCAGACTGATAGATCTCAATTACTTTGTTTCTCATTTGTTCCTGAATTTCTTTGGATCGCAGCATGATGTCTAGCTTTTGAGGATCTTTTGGTCTACCTCACTTTGTCAGGCAGGTCCTATTTAAGTGATTTCTTGATTGAGAACAGGTGTGGCAGTAATCAGGCCTGGGTGTGGCTAGAGAAATTGAACTCAGCTTTCCAAAGATGTGATAAACCAGTTAATTTATGTTTTAACAGTGGGGGGGCAATCACTTTTTCACACAGGGCCATGTAGGTTTGGATTTTTTCCCCCTTAATAATAATAACCTTCATTTAAAAACTGCATTTTGTGTTTACTTGTGTTATATTTGTCTAATATTTAAATTTGTTTGATGAGCTGAAACATTTAAGTGTGACAAACATGCAAAAAAATAAGAAATCAGGAAGGGGGCAAACACTTTTTCACACAAATGTACATATACACACACAAATTAACATTGTGACATTCAGAGTATATGGTTTAACACTCTTTGGAGATGCCAAACTTAAACTTTTATTATGTTCAGGAGAGCTAGGGTCTCTTACAAGGGAGCTAGTTACCCCGTAATTGAACTTTTACCACCTTGCAGTGACAGCTGGAACAATGTACTAAGTGAATACCTTTATTATTCAATCAAATATCAAGTTATTTAAACAATACAAATCAGTACTATCACATACATTTAACAAACTGTAGCCACAGGATGAAAACAGTGTGAATTAAGTACAAAACCAAACTATTAAAAAAAAAAAAAAAAAAAGTAAAGGTGCTGAATTACAAACTCAGAACAAATTTATAATTGAAGGATTGCCTCCGCACGGCTCTCAATATGGCAACAAGGGTGCAACAGTTCACACAACAGTGCTGACAGAGCTAACAATGTTAAGCTTGGATCAGCGTTATCAGCTGTAAATATTGGCAATATTTGACAACAAAACAGGTACATTCCACCACCGCTAAAAGAAGAGCGCAAAATCGTTTACAAGAGCACGAAGATGCATTTAACTTTAAAATGTACAACATTTTCTTCCAGGTGAGCGTTCCCCGGACCCCTCTAGAAAACCAACACTAACGAGAAAATAAAAAGTCAATTAGTCTACCGGATCAAACTGAAGACAGTACTCAGCTCTCTGCCAACGCGAGGAGGCGTCACCTTAAACAAAGCATGGATCTCTCAGAGCCACAAGACTCAAGGCTAATTGTGTGTGAGGACAGGGTTTTGAGGAAAACAATTCAAAATCTGAACGTGGAATCAATAAGCAACGCTCTCAAATTAAAACAGGCCTTTGAATAAAGATAGGAAAAAAGCACCATATTTCCTGCCCTGCGTTATGTGGTGTGTCAGATTTGTATACAAACAGAAGCACGGTTGTCTCTTGTATGAGTAATTATGTGTAACTTCAGACTCGACCGGTTACGAAATCTTTCATCACACACTGAGCAGCTGTAAGGTTTCTCTCCTGTGTGGATTCTCATGTGTGCCTTTAAAGTTGAAGAAGTGTTAAAAGATTTCTTACAAACTGAGCAGCTGTAAGGTTTCTCTCCTGTGTGGATTCTCATGTGTATCTTTAAATATGAAGAAGTGTTAAAAGAGTCCTTACAAACTGAGCAGCTGAAAGGTTTCTCTCCTGTGTGGATCATCATGTGTTTCTTTAAATGTGAAGAACTGTTAAAAGATTTCTTACAAACTGAGCAGCTGAAAGGGCTTTCTCCTGTGTGGATCATCATGTGTTTCTGTAAAGGTGAATCCTGGTAAAAAGATTTCTTACAGACTGAGCAACTGAAAGGTTTCTCTCCTGTGTGGGTTCTCCTGTGTATATTTAAATATGAAGAACTGATATAAGATTTCTTACAAACTGAGCAGCTGAAAGGTTTCTCTCCTGTGTGGGTTCTTATGTGTATCTTCAGATCTCCATTTCTGCGAGATGTTTTCCCACACTCAGAGCATCTAAATAGTTTCTTACCAGCACTACATATTGAAACACTGACATGGACTTCATCAGGTTTCAAAGAGTTTAAACCTGACTGAGGTTCTCTGGTCTCCTTCCAATCATCAGTGTCAGAAGAGTCTCCTGTCTTGTCATCAGTATCTGGTTCTGGATGTCTATCTGGATCCGAGTTCCTGTCTGGTTCTGGTCCTCCACAGTCCTCTCCATCAGCATCTGTTTCCATCTGTTCAGTTTGTCTTTGATGAAGCTGTGAGGACTGAGCTTCCGCTTCATCATCTTCACTCTTCACAGGAGTGAATGAGAACTTGACATCAGCCTCCTCCAGACCTTGAAGCTGCTCTCCCTCCTGACTGATCCAGAGTTCCTCCTGTTCCTCTTTAATGTGCGGGGGCTCTGGGTCCTCCTGTTC
>NW_022286931.1:0-2562 GCF_004355925.1 Anarrhichthys ocellatus | reverse complement strand
AATTTTCTGAGATACTGAATTTGGGATTTTCCTTAGTTGTCAGTTATAATCATCAAAATTAAAAGAAATAAACATTTGAAATATATCAGTCTGTGTGTAATGAATGAATATAATAGACAAGTTTCACTTTTTGAATGGAATTAGTGAAATAAATCAACTTTTTGATGATATTCTAATTATATGACCAGCACCTGTGTATATATATATATATATAGTTTTTGTTCTTCATGCTTGGTCTTGTTTTTTGCAAGCAGAAGTGACACGAGAGGGTGGAGTCAAGTACAGCTAAATGCTAAATAATAATTTGTATTCATATTTCTTATTTTCTAATTTTTACCATAATGTTACAATTAACTTTCATAAAGTAAAAAAACAAAAGGGTCAAAGTTGTGAAATGCAAACACTAGACAATGCCATGGTCAGTCAGTGCTGATGCTCTGGCTGCTCAGAGTTTGTGGGTTTGTGGAAGTTGTGAGCAGAATCCATTCTGCTGCTTGCAGAGCACTGTGAGGAACACAATGGAGGAGGACTACTGTCCACGGACAGACGCCAAAATAAATTGTCTGCTGACACTTTTTCTTTCACTTTCTGCTGCTTCCCCCATATGCCAATCTGACTTTGAATGAATTAGCCATACATTGAGACTTATGTTTTACATTTTGTTTCAGCAGTGGTAAAGAAAAATAAATAAAAGGGTTATCAAATATTCCACATGAAAGCATTTTGGGTAAAACAATTAGTTTTGAAGTATCTTTTTTTAATATGTAAAATTGATTTCTTTTTTTAGAGAAAAAGACTAAAAGTAATGATTTGCTTCATCAGTTTGTTGTTGAAATCTTTAGTTTTCTCTCATTTGTAGTTTCTGAACCGATCCTGCAGCAGATGAGTTAAGTAGCAAACTTCCCCAAACAGGGTTAGGTTTGTGTGCGTTGTGTATTTCCTTTGGCAGACAGACATTCATACTCAGTGTGTTTTCTTTAATGAAGGGCTTCTGCTTGTAGGCGGATTATTTGCAGCAAATTCAGACTCAAACATCCAGCAGGATGATGAAACACAAACTGAGATGCCTGAACGGCTTCTACACAGTGTTGTTTGATTTAGAGGAATATATTATTTAACATCCGAACCATCACTGCTTTGCCCAGATGAGACAGACTTTTCCACCTTCAGACATCCACACACACACACACACACACACACACACACACACACACACACACACAGAAAGAGGTAACTGAACTCTTAATATAAAGCATCAGTAGCTTTGACACACCGCTATTAAAATAACTGCTAACCTTCAACCATGCTCTCAGCACTCTTTGGTTTATCCGTATCCTCTATTCACAACTCTCCGGCTCCGAACACTCTCTGCCAAACACCACATCTGCTGCTGCCTCTTTCCACTCCAATCTATTAAATTAAAACTCAGGCTGAATCTGTCTGCGCCTCATCTCGGTGTATGTGTCTGTGGCTATATCATGACGATGTTGGTGTAGCTCTGTTCGTTTGTGCCATGTCGCTGTAATCTGGCTTGCCTGTGTGTGTGTGTGTAGGCTCGCAGCAACCTGGACAGCTGCTCGGAGGATTTATTGCAGGCAGGGGTTGTGGAGTAATGGATTACCCGGATATGTGACCGGATTACTGGGATCTGTTTACAAAACAGACAATAAACGGGCAAATCTACTTGTTGTAGTTATAGGGAATAGTTATTTTTTAAATAAAATGGAAATTAAACACTTGTCTTAGAAGTACAAACACCTAGTTTTTATGGAGTGCCCACTTTCTCTCACGACTACTCTTGATGTTAAACAGTTAAATAAAACACTAAAAGATACTCATTTTGAAAGTGGAGTGATGTTAGACAATATAGAAAGACTGGAAGGCTTGGTTGAACATGGAGTATACAGTAAGGACAGTTGTGTCAGCTAGTAATGACTAAACTCTGGCATATACTAAGAATATAATAGACTATACCAATTTCCCCACACGGCTGGAGGAAGAAATAGATTGTTGATAAAACCCAAACAGCACTATGGTAATACTATATCTTATTCAGAGTGTCTCTTTGCACTCGTGTCAATGGTAAATGGACTGTACTTGTATAGCGCTTTTCTAGTCTCTCGACCACTCAAAGCACTTTAACACTACATTCACACACATTCATACAATTTGGGGTTAAGTGTCTTACCCAAGGACACATTGACATGGACTAGTGGAACCTCCGATTGAAGGACGACCCTGGTGTACCACTGAGCCACAGTCGCCCTAGCCTCGCCACACTGTAAAACAGCACAGCCCTGTTTAGTTATGTCCACTTACTTCTTCTCTTTAACTCAAAGAGCTCTGACACATTTTACATTTTTAACTATACTGTTCAAGTTCTTGAACGTTAAACTTACAGTAATTCATTGTGTTGACTTTTTGAGATTTGTAGGTTTTGATTGAACTTGTTTTTTGAAGTTATCAGTTAAAAAAAACAATGGAGACAAAAGGCGGGAGGGGGGGATGAAATAAAATATTTGCTGCAATGTTTGAGTTTTAAGGAAACTGTCTTTTTTAAAC
>NW_022286930.1:0-2565 GCF_004355925.1 Anarrhichthys ocellatus | reverse complement strand
AGAACCAACAGATCCAGGGGGCGACTCCTCTGGTTGTATAGAAGTCTATGAGAAAATGACTCTACTTCTCTCTTGATTTATTACCTCAGTAAACATTGTAAACATGAGTTTATGGTCTCAATCTCTAGTTTCAAGTCTTCTTCAATACAGCATGATGTTCATTTAGTACATTATGGTCCATTTAGAGTCAAACAGACCATAAAGCAGGGGATGCTTTAGTCCAGATATGGTCACTTCCTGTTTATCGGTTGCAAAAACAACATGGTGACGGCCGTAATCAATTTGATGTTTTTATTCTTTAGATTAGTTTGGGGTGTGTGTGTGAGAGACTAGTTGCTGCTCACAGCAGGGGTTAAACCCGCCAAGCCGTATTACGCAACCCTGCAGGCATACCCCTGCACCCCCCCACCCTCTTCTCTTCATCTCCGAAGACCTACGTGACCAGACTTTACCCTCCAAACACAAGCTCTCCTCAGCATCCTCACCCCCCTCCCACCCTCCTTTCCCCTCAAGCGAGAGAGAAAGAAAAAGGAGTAGCAGTTTAGAGGAAGCACTGCGACACCCATGAACCCTGCAGGAGGGGGGGGTTCTTTGCATATTCGCACCAGATAACGAGTGTGACGGAAACAGTGGGGAAGATCGCGGAGAAGGCGGGTGAGAGAGAGAGGGGCATCGAGTTGTCGGGACATTTTCTTGGAATGCATGTGTGAGAGTGCAGTGAGGGGTGAGACAGGAGAGTGAGACGGCATGTTGAAACGCAGCATGAGCCTCCTGTCAAGTACAGATGGACTCTTCCCAGAGCAGAGGTTTCTGCTGCTGCTCCGTCACATTCACCGCAGTGCACGCACACGCACACGCACACGCACCTTCATTTGCTCCTCCGGAAAAACATCAGAGACGGAATAATAACTGGTGCAGAGCTTTCCAGGAAACCCCGTCCCCGTGTACGGAGTGGATAACACTTGCTCTGCGACGTGGTGCATTATTCATTGTAACTGTAGGAGGTGAGCACTTAGACGTAACAATCGCGCCATCTCCATCTCAACGAGACAGAGGGGGGATGATTGCGGTCTTTAGACACAAAAAACACAACGCGGTGTGGTGCATTATTCATTGAAACTGAAGGAGACAAACTAGGGAAGAGCTACGCCACACAAAAGCACAATCAGCCCCGAGAGAAACCCCCCCCCTCCCCGACGTAAATCGAGTTATTCCACACCCGTGGTGGTGCTCACCTGAAATAGGAGCTACACGTGGCGAGGACCATCTTGTGACACGGGAACTCCGTGTCCTCCACCAGCAGCACGACGTCAGTCAGTAACTTCTGTTCGTAAAAGAACTTGAGCTGCTCCAGCAGGGAGACGGCGTAGTCCGTGTTGACCGGCCTGCGCTCACTGAGATCCGACATGGTTGCATCCCATGAATCGTGCCCCAGTTTTGAAAAGTCACCTGGCCGGCGGAACCGGACTCACGCCAACGACGAGAAGAAAACAAAAAGTATTCTTAAAGATATAAGAGGACAAACAGGAAGGGGAGAGGTGGGGGAAAGCTCTTCAACACCTCCACCGTTCCAAGTGGAGGTGTTCACACTCCTTTGTGGAAAAGATTTCGGCTGCTTGTTCTTCTGCTGGAGAGGAGCTGAATGATGAGATGTTCACCGAGTCCTGAGAAGAGGGTCCTGGGTGAGGAAGGAGCCGCTTCCCCTCGTGGATCCGATGTCTGAGGACATGCAGTGAGGCACCGAGGGCCGGAGTTAGAGAACCACGACCGTCGCAGCGCTGCTACATCAGCGCTCGTCTGGAAAAACAAAAAGAGCAAAGTTTAGTCTCACAACCATGGAAACTATCAGTACAGAATAAAATAACTGACTTTTTGAATGCCATCATGTCACAACACTGTGCTTCAGGTAGTTCTTTACACTGCGATATGTACTGCATTAATAGTCAAGCAGTTGTTATGTTATAAAGATTCATACCGTCTGTACATGCGTCTACAATGATCCTCATTATTGGGAGCAGAATTTAAAAATCCAACCTGAATTCAATCATGCTTTTTCTTGCAATGCAGGTTCTGCTAAAGAGAAAACACTGTTGATGATTTATAATGTCTTTAGAAGAGAGCCCTACAGTAAAAGCTAGAGAGATATTAAAAAGGGAAAGCGTAAGTAGACAAAAACACATCATGCGTTTGGCTGTTAAGTCTTGAGCTCCGCTGCTCACATCCTAAATTACATCGGGCCTTTTGGCAGGTTACCACGACACAGAGCCATTAAGCCACTTTTACCATCAATGCCTTCAAGCTGCCCGGCTTTAAGCCACACCAACACCACTACTGTCCACCACGACAGTCTGATTCAACACAGCACTGTGGAGTAAATGGAAATAATCTGATCATTGTGTCAAATTCATTTCACAACCATCTCCACACTGACTCAGATCTGTTGGATGCTGATGTCGGCGACCACCCGAGACGACCTCCGATCTGCTGTCATCTCTTCGCATCAACACTCCCGTTGTTAACACGCTCTGCGTCAGCTGTCGACGTGAGATTCAGAATATCTTCCAT
>NW_022286929.1:0-2565 GCF_004355925.1 Anarrhichthys ocellatus | reverse complement strand
ACATGTATGATCACACGTGTCTGTGATCATACGTTCCCGTCCCTGAAGCTGGAGGTTTAGCGCAGTGAGATGCTTCGTTATGTGCGGGACAGTTACGATAAACATGTGATATTTTCTGGCGGGCCGGATATATGCTGACAACTATCTAAATGTGTTGATCCTTATAGGCTTTTCATCTGGGTTATGTTGTCCAGGGCCCAGTTCAGAGTCTACATTTTTCCTTTTCAAATATTTCTCCATCGCTGTTCGTCTCGTCACCGCAACATCTCCCGCGCGTCATTTCATTCTACTGTCCTAAATGAACAAGGTCATTACTGCGCTACCTACTGTCACCCACTGGCATGGAAGAGCATGTATTACTTAGCCAGACACGATATTGCAGCTCAGACGCTCAACAATGGCAAAGTATTTGCAACAACTAAATCATATTTTTTTGGACTCATTAAGTGAAATTGGACATTTTCCCACGGCACACCTGACGATCTCTCACGGCACACTGGTTGAAAATCACTGCTCTAGGGACACTATCTGACTATAATTACACGTGTGTATCCCGTCTTCAGTCGGCGCTAGTAAGCGTCTGATATTAGCGTGCTGACTCTAATCACACCTCAGAACCTCTGAGTACCTGAAGGCAGCATGGAGGGAGCGCAGCGTGTTGACGTCACAGCTACGTGCCTCTGCCACAGCCCAGCACAAGTCACCACAATCAGTTAGTCAGTGAACGGGGCGCATCCATGTAGCAGATCCACGGAAGAGAACACGCACCCTGCTGCAAACACACTGGAGGGTGCGGATGGTCACGGCTGCCTGCATCGCCTCCTCTATTTCTTTGGTTTTCATTAGTCGTCGGTCTTCTCCTGAGTCCTCTCCTCCCTCAACACCAGGGGATGGGGGAATGATCAGCAGGGACTCCCCTCGTCCTCCTCCTCCTCCTCCTGCTCCTCCCTTGCTTGGTCTCTGGGTCCTCCGTCAGTTGTCGGAGCTCCACCAAGGATGTGGGCCCCGCTGCTCGACCAGGCTGCGGTGTTTGCAGCCCTGTTGGCGCTCAGCACCTGCTTGACAGGTAAGAGCCGCTGCTGTCTGCTGCCATTCATGCAGACGCTGCTGTTGTGTAGCTGCAATGACGTCATTACTCTACCACGAAACACTGACTGGGTCTCACTCCACTGACCACAACATATGCGGGCTGTGGGTCCTTCGTGGCAACATGTAGCACAGGCCTTCCATGTTACTGTGTGCGGTGTTTAAAGATTCATGTAACGCAGTCTTTAGGTCATAAGCGGAGGTACTTCAGCTCCTCGAGCCTCTCTGGTGTGCATCTTCGTCACATATTGTTTGCGGGAACAATGACGTCACTAACGCACACGTAGCTCCTCAGGGACTGAAGCTGTATTTTATATAATACATAGAATATAACCTTTTTTTAGGAGAAGCGATGCTTTTATTCGGAACCTTTCTAAATGTTTTCTTAATTATTCGTCGACAAAGAAAGTCTCACCTTTTAAATGATCGATACAGACTTTCCTAACCTCTTGGTAAGATTCACGAGCTACCCAGAAGTATATAAAATAAAAGAGCTCCACCTTCACCAGCTGCAACAATAATGTATATATTAATGCGTCAATATAGTGAAATAATATGATCGACACTATTATGAAGTACCTTTAGTTTTTGTACTTGAAATTAAATACATTTAACTATGATGCTAATACCTTTCTACTTTTACTTGAGTAAGATTTTGAATGCAGGACTTTTACTTGTATTTGTACACTGTGTATTACTACTTTCACTGAAATAAAAGAAGGCAGTACTTTGTCCACCGCTGCTAAAGGCCGACAGAACCTTCAGTGCATGTGATCCTCCGTCAGGAGCTTATAGACCTGATACTCCTTCATCTTTTGTGCTGGTATGGCTGTATTCTGTATGTTTCTATATTCTCTGATGAATATTCAGTGTGTCTACAATACATAAAAAAATGTAATATGACCCGTTTGTATTAATGGGATATACTGTTACAGTAGGCTATATTTCAGTGCGGTTAGTCTGATTATTGTACTCAGCACCTTATGCCTGATTGTATTTTTTGTATCCGTTTGTATGATTTCTGGTAGAAAGTTCCGTTTTTGCCATATCCGTAAATAATATGTCTAAATGTGTTACAGCACTGGAAATCTGGAAATCAATCAAGTTGTCAATCAACAGAAGGTGATTGGATTTGCACAACATCCACTGCAAATAACTGAGATGAGTTGAAATTGAAGTTGAAAATGAGTTGTTTGTTTTTTTCAGCTGTGTGAAGGGCAGAACGTGTTATAATAGTGTTATAATAGTGTTATAATACTCACTGAATGTGTGCGGACAAAGAGAGATGCCCCTTTATCTTCTGAGGTCCAGTGTTCTGGGACTCTCCAGCTTTAATGACTGCTGCAAGGATTCATCCATTCATTGATTAGTAAACTCATTCTCTGGTTCCAGATTCTCAAATGTTTTGTATCATTGTAAAGATGATGATCTCTGGCTTTTGTTACTGGTTCATTGTAAAGATGATGATCTCTGGCTTTT
>NW_022286928.1:0-2566 GCF_004355925.1 Anarrhichthys ocellatus | reverse complement strand
CTCTGAACACTCCAACCTTTGATCTCTGTCAAAGTGACTTATGTAATGCAGAGTCAAATGTTGCTCCAGTGTGAGTTTCAGAGTCAGTATCAACAAACTGCAGCGAGTCATCCTTGTCCTCCACACAGAGGTACTGTTTCATTTTACTTCTTTACAGTTTCACTCAACTCAGTTTTTAAAAGTTTTGATCAGTTTTGATTCTTTAGTGTGTTTTAGTTTTTGTATTTTAGTTCAATTATATTAATTTAGGTTTTGATCAGCTAACTTTATTTAAGATAGCACCTGATGTTTTTGAGTTTATTTCAAGTTTAGCTAATTTAATCTGTTTTTTTATTTACATGCACTAAAGTTTCAGAATCGCCTGCCAGAAAAGCTTGATTGTGTCCAGTCAGATGTCTGAGAGGACTACTCTAGATGTTTAAATGGTCTTTCATGCTTGAGGTTGCAAAACGTCCTCTTTACAAATAGATACTAGTTTGTATAAAGGGTCTGTTATGAAGATGGAGAAGTTGGTGGTTTTAGGTGTACCGTCCTCATAATAAATTATAACACACATTGATGTTACACCTGATCAGAAATACTCCATAGGAGTGTGTTTGTGTATTTAACTGTGCGGTAACAAGGGTCACATGGACTCATTCACTCATTTCCTACACCCTCATTTAATTTGGCTGTTGGAACTTTGACACAGTGTGAATGGAGGCATATAGGATTCCTGTAATTCATTAACACATTGTATTTTCAGATGTTACGTACGAGGCATGAATGAAATTGAAATTTCAAGTCATGCAAGTAAAAATGAGAATCTAAGAAATGAAATTTGAAATGTATGAACACAATATGGGTGGTTTACATATAAAATGTATACAAATGTATATTTACAAGTACAAGTTAAGATATTCTGCATGCCTCTGCCTGAGCCTTATCGAAATCATTACAATCTTACTTTTTGTTTTTGATTGGATTTTATAATCTTTCATGCAATGCGGGTACATTTGTGATATTTGACCAAGTAAAGTATTTTGATCACAGTTGTAATGCCTTGTGACTTGTCATCACAGTTATAATTGTAATGGTAAAAATATGCATTTGAACTTTGTGTCCTCGATGTGAACTCGCAGTGAACTCGAAAACGTGCGTGTCATCTATTAAGGAAAATGGCTACTGGAAAAGTAAAAAAACTACTTGCAAAGTGGCAAGAACAACTTGTTCCTTACATGGAGTGAAGAAAGTGCAGACTAAGCAGTAATCAGAACTGGTGGTTGAAACACCTCATGTTACCTTGAATATATCGAAGCTGTGAAAAGTCAGCTGGATGCAGCAGAGAAGCCCTCGTGGGAACTGCACTTTTGAGAAATAACCTGTTGCTGTATAAATAAAGGGGCTTGTGTGTTACATATTTTGAAGCATTCACACAGTCTACAGGCTGTTGTGTTTTCTTCCCTCTTGCAAGAGAATAAACGGAAAAAGACAACTTAGAATCTTCTGAAGACTTTATTATTGATTTGTGAACAAAAACTCTCTTCTCCCGAAGAAGTTTTGTTACTTTTCCAGTAGAAATCTTCCACAACATAATACATAAAGCATCCTGAATGACAGCATTTCTTATGACTGCTGATGATTGTGTTGAAATGAGCAATGAGTAAGCTTCAAATACACAATAGCCGTAATGTCGTTACACTGTTACACAGCAGAATGAGAAATGGTTACACCCTCCCTGTTGATGCTGTTAAAAGTATTTGGTTAGTAGGCTTAAAGCAATGTTTGTACTTAAAATGTCTTGTTGGCGAGTGAAATAGTAACGCTGCATGTTTGTTTCCCTCGGTACAGGACAAAATGAAGAAAGACTTTTCTCTGGAGAGGAACGACAGTCGAGGAGTCTCTTTTGTAAGTTTAGAACAAACAACAGCTTCCACCAGTACACTTCCGGTCTCTTCACATGTGGCTTTCACTGCCTGAGATCTTTTCCTCTTCTATTGTTTCTCCTGCATCCTGTGTTTTTGATGCAAACTTGTTTGATCCACTTTTTGAGACTCTTTAGTCTCTTTAGTCTTCAGACACTCTCTCTCTCTCTCTGTCTCTATCCTTCTCCTCACCATCTCTGTCTCTTACTCTGTCCCACTCTGTCTTTCTGTCTGATTCTATCACTGTGTCTCTTTGTGTTTATGACTCTTTAGCAGGAAGATGTTTTCCGACGGAGAACTGGATCTGTGGCCTCCAGTTCAGAACCTACTGATTTGGACAACAGAGAAAAATCCTACCCTACCCTGTTTGGAAGATACAGCCAGAGCCTTCAGACCCTCAAACCCTTCCGCTGGTCCTCATCTCAGTCAGTGTCATTGATGACATCATTTGTCTTGTTTTGATGCTGTTATATTTCATTTGATAAATAAATGTAAGGTGACATGTTAGCAGACAGATACTGTACTGGCCCCCATTGCATATCGGGTGATGTTTCCATGTCTAGGTCTCACCCTCTGGACAATGCAGGTTTCCTGTCCTTTGCAACCTTTGTATGGATGACCCCCATGATGTGGGCCTTGTTCAAGAATAAGCTGGACATGAG
>NW_022286927.1:0-2567 GCF_004355925.1 Anarrhichthys ocellatus | reverse complement strand
ATGTGTTGATTGTTTACTTTCCAGTAAAATGTCTTTTAATTACTTTTATACCATTTAAAAAACCTTCATGCAAGACCCTCGCAAACACATTTATGTGTCAAATGCGAGCAATATGTCGCGCTAAAATAGAGTAATCAATGATGCAAGGGGAAATAGCAAACTGATCTAGAAAAGTCTTAATAAATTAACTGAAAGAAATTATGATCAGATAACAAGAGAACCTGAAATTACAATTCATGGAATCTCATCAAGATCATGACATAATAGCAAGTGCTTTTAACAACTTTTTTTATTAACTCAGTTGAGCAGCTGCACAAAGCTTCTCCTCCAGAACAATGTTTTTTAAGCACCTGGAAGTCAGCTGTTGTAACTCCCATTTACAAGGCTGGTAACCAAACAACGGTTGGGAACTATACCCATCAGTATTTTAATGGGTATCAAAGCAGGTCACCCCTCACCTGAACATGGGTCATACCCCTTTGCACCCAGTGTAATTTGTGCGGTTTTTCTTGATTAAAGCAGGCTTTTGATACAGTGAACCATGAGGTACTCCTGTCAAAACTATCCTATTTTAATTTCTCCTCTGATGCCATTTACTGGATAAAATCATATCTAACAAACAGGAAGCAAATTGTACGTATTGGCAATACTCAATCAACATATTAACTGCAACAGTAGTGTTCCTCAGGGATCCATACTGGGCCCTATTTTGTTTAGCTTGTACATTAATGACACGCCTTCAGTCTGCTCATCCGTCAACCTTAATATGTATGCTGATGACTCAGTTTTTTATGTCCATGCTAAAAACAAACAAGCTGCAAACAAACTAACCGCAGCCATGTCCCATGTATCGGATCACGACTCATGTTTACACCTGAACATAAACCAAACTGTCTGTATGTTCTTTGTAAGGAAACCCACAGAGACTCAACAACCTGATGATTTTGTTAAAAGGGAAAAGCTCAAGGAGGAGTCAGATTTCAAATAATCTAGGATGTAATCATCCTAGATTTGAATCTGTCATTTAAAAAAGGTAGCCGGTACTATCAAATTCAACTTGGCTAACTTAAGGTATAAGATCATAACAACAGAGGCAGCCAAACTCTTTATGCATGATATGATCTTTCCCCACATTACATACTGTTTTACAAGCTGGTCACAAGTAAGCATGACAACTCTGAAACCTATTGAGTCCCTTTACAAACAGACACTAAAAACACTTGACCGACAGGCCAATAGCTATCACCATTGCAATGAAGTTCTAAAGTACAATCTATTTAATTTCGATAGTTTTAAACATTTTGCAGATGCTTGCCTCGTATTTAAGGTTCTACATGGGCTTGCACCTCCCACACTGAATCAGTTCAGGATAGTAGCAGCAGGCTAACAAGGGCAAATACCTGAGAGGACTGTGTTGCACAATACAGACATATAGCAAGTTTGGGAAAACAGTCTCCCACTACTGGAACACTCTTTCCATTGAGTAAAGAGATAGCACTAATTACTTAACGTTTGAACAAAAACTAAAGAGATGGCTTAAAGCAAAACAAACCTGCAATCACAATAACTCCTACCACCTCATCTCTGGCGTTGCCATTATATACTGTTCTTGTTTTTACAAAGCTGCTACTTTTGTAATGTATTTATGTATTGTATTGTATTGCATTGTGTTGCATTGTGCTGTACAGTGTTGCACTATATTACATTACATTTACATTACAGTCATTTAGCAGACGCTTTTATCCAAAGCGACTTACAATAAGTGTATTCAACATCGGTATTCAAGAGAACTACTAGTCACAAGATGGGCAGCGACTCTGCTGTCCTGACGTCAGTGGGGAGTTCATTCCACCACTGTGGGGCCAGGACAGAAAACAGCCGTGACCGGGTCGATCGGCCGCAGGGACCTCTGAGCGACGGGACAACCAGTCGCCCCGAGGCAGCAGAGCGAAGTGGTCGGGTGGGGGTGTAGGGCTTGACCATGGCCTGGAGATAGAAACAAGCTGTTCCTTTCTCTGCCCTTTCACACACACGTACACATTCATACACTGATGACAGAGGCAATGCAAGGTCCCACCTGCCTGTTACGGTCTAAACTAATGCTCATTCACACAACGATGGCACAAGTATTTAGATAAATCAAATCCTGTATTGTTGATAATGCATTTAAAAAAATATTTTTAAAACACTTATCAAAATTGTATCATAACTTGAAGAGGTTGAGATAGTACACACACCTTTTTAAACAGAGGTTGACTGATCCTCTTTTCAAGCCCCAACCCCTCTTTCTGGTTTTTTTCTTACAAAATGTCAAAATGACATCGCTGAAATGCACTTTTTCCAGCTTTTCTTCTGACGTAAGCCCCATTTCATATCAGTAATACCAGTGTTGGGAGTAATGTAATGTAATGCTGATCAATATAATCTCCTTTCAGTCCGTACGATAAGGGAAGCATCAAATGCTCTACCCATAACCTGAAGAAAATAGAAATCAGTTTCCTTCTTTCAGGGCAAATATTGACCATAAGTTTCAAAATAATTTCCTTCATTGGTAAAACTAGCACAGC
>NW_022286926.1:0-2567 GCF_004355925.1 Anarrhichthys ocellatus | reverse complement strand
CTCTGAACACTCCAACCTTTGATCTCTGTCAAAGTGACTTATGTAATGCAGAGTAAAATGTTGCTCCAGTGTGAGTTTCAGAGTCAGTATCAACAAACTGCAGCGAGTCATCCTTGTCCTCCACACAGAGGTACTGTTTCATTTTACTTCTTTACAGTTTCACTCAACTCAGTTTTTAAAAAGTTTTGATCAGTTTTGATTCTTTAGTGTGTTTTAGTTTTTGTATTTTAGTTCAATTATATTAATTTAGGTTTTGATCAGCTAACTTTATTTAAGATAGCACCTGATGTTTTTGAGTTTAATTCAAGTTTAGCTAATTTAATCTGTTTTTTTATTTACATGCACTAAAGTTTCAGAATCGCCTGCCAGAAAAGCTTGATTGTGTCCAGTCAGATGTCTGAGAGGACTACTCTAGATGTTTAAATGGTCTTTCATGCTTGAGGTTGCAAAACGTCCTCTTTACAAATAGATACTAGTTTGTATAAAGGGTCTGTTATGAAGATGGAGAAGTTGGTGGTTTTAGGTGTACCGTCCTCATAATAAATTATAACACACATTGATGTTACACCTGATCAGAAATACTCCATAGGAGTGTGTTTGTGTATTTAACTGTGCGGTAACAAGGGTCACATGGACTCATTCACTCATTTCCTACACCCTCATTTAATTTGGCTGTTGGAACTTTGACACAGTGTGAATGGAGGCATATAGGATTCCTGTAATTCATTAACACATTGTATTTTCAGATGTTACGTACGAGGCATGAATGAAATTGAAATTTCAAGTCATGCAAGTAAAAATGAGAATCTAAGAAATGAAATTTGAAATGTATGAACACAATATGGGTGGTTTACATATAAAATGTATACAAATGTATATTTACAAGTACAAGTTAAGATATTCTGCATGCCTCTGCCTGAGCCTTATCGAAATCATTACAATCTTACTTTTTGTTTTTGATTGGATTTTATAATCTTTCATGCAATGCGGGTACATTTGTGATATTTGACCAAGTAAAGTATTTTGATCACAGTTGTAATGCCTTGTGACTTGTCATCACAGTTATAATTGTAATGGTAAAAATATGCATTTGAACTTTGTGTCCTCGATGTGAACTCGCAGTGAACTCGAAAACGTGCGTGTCATCTATTAAGGAAAATGGCTACTGGAAAAGTAAAAAAACTACTTGCAAAGTGGCAAGAACAACTTGTTCCTTACATGGAGTGAAGAAAGTGCAGACTAAGCAGTAATCAGAACTGGTGGTTGAAACACCTCATGTTACCTTGAATATATCGAAGCTGTGAAAAGTCAGCTGGATGCAGCAGAGAAGCCCTCGTGGGAACTGCACTTTTGAGAAATAACCTGTTGCTGTATAAATAAAGGGGCTTGTGTGTTACATATTTTGAAGCATTCACACAGTCTACAGGCTGTTGTGTTTTCTTCCCTCTTGCAAGAGAATAAACGGAAAAAGACAACTTAGAATCTTCTGAAGACTTTATTATTGATTTGTGAACAAAAACTCTCTTCTCCCGAAGAAGTTTTGTTACTTTTCCAGTAGAAATCTTCCACAACATAATACATAAAGCATCCTGAATGACAGCATTTCTTATGACTGCTGATGATTGTGTTGAAATGAGCAATGAGTAAGCTTCAAATACACAATAGCCGTAATGTCGTTACACTGTTACACAGCAGAATGAGAAATGGTTACACCCTCCCTGTTGATGCTGTTAAAAGTATTTGGTTAGTAGGCTTAAAGCAATGTTTGTACTTAAAATGTCTTGTTGGCGAGTGAAATAGTAACGCTGCATGTTTGTTTCCCTCGGTACAGGACAAAATGAAGAAAGACTTTTCTCTGGAGAAGAACGACAGTCGAGGAGTCTCTTTTGTAAGTTTAGAACAAACAACAGCTTCCACCAGTACACTTACGGCCTCTTCACATGTGGCTTTCACTGCCTGAGATCTTTTCCTCTTCTATTGTTTCTCCTGCATCCTGTGTTTTTGATGCAAACTTGTTTGATCCACTTTTTGAGACTCTTTAGTCTCTTTAGTCTTCAGACACTCTCTCTCTCTCTCTGTCTCTATCCTTCTCCTCACCATCTCTGTCTCTTACTCTGTCCCACTCTGTCTTTCTGTCTGATTCTATCACTGTGTCTCTTTGTGTTTATGACTCTTTAGCAGGAAGATGTTTTCCGACGGAGAACTGGATCTGTGGCCTCCAGTTCAGAACCTACTGATTTGGACAACAGAGAAAAATCCTACCCTACCCTGTTTGGAAGATACAGCCAGAGCCTTCAGACCCTCAAACCCTTCCGCTGGTCCTCATCTCAGTCAGTGTCATTGATGACATCATTTGTCTTGTTTTGATGCTGTTATATTTCATTTGATAAATAAATGTAAGGTGACATGTTAGCAGACAGATACTGTACTGGCCCCCATTGCATGTTGGGTGATGTTTCCATGTCTAGGTCTCACCCTCTGGACAATGCAGGTTTCCTGTCCTTTGCAACCTTTACCTGGATGACCCCCATGATGTGGGCCTTGTTCAAGAATAAGCTGGACATGAG
>NW_022286925.1:0-2567 GCF_004355925.1 Anarrhichthys ocellatus | reverse complement strand
ATGTGTTGATTGTTTACTTTCCAGTAAAATGTCTTTTAATTACTTTTATACCATTTAAAAAACCTTCATGCAAGACCCTCGCAAACACATTTATGTGTCAAATGCGAGCAATATGTCGCGCTAAAATAGAGTAATCAATGATGCAAGGGGAAATAGCAAACTGATCTAGAAAAGTCTTAATAAATTAACTGAAAGAAATTATGATCAGATAACAAGAGAACCTGAAATTACAATTCATGGAATCTCATCAAGATCATGACATAATAGCAAGTGCTTTTAACAACTTTTTTTATTAACTCAGTTGAGCAGCTGCACAAAGCTTCTCCTCCAGAACAATGTTTTTTAAGCACCTGGAAGTCAGCTGTTGTAACTCCCATTTACAAGGCTGGTAACCAAACAACGGTTGGGAACTATACCCATCAGTATTTTAATGGGTATCAAAGCAGGTCACCCCTCACCTGAACATGGGTCATACCCCTTTGCACCCAGTGTAATTTGTGCGGTTTTTCTTGATTAAAGCAGGCTTTTGATACAGTGAACCATGAGGTACTCCTGTCAAAACTATCCTATTTTAATTTCTCCTCTGATGCCATTTACTGGATAAAATCATATCTAACAAACAGGAAGCAAATTGTACGTATTGGCAATACTCAATCAACATATTAACTGCAACAGTAGTGTTCCTCAGGGATCCATACTGGGCCCTATTTTGTTTAGCTTGTACATTAATGACACGCCTTCAGTCTGCTCATCCGTCAACCTTAATATGTATGCTGATGACTCAGTTTTTTATGTCCATGCTAAAAACAAACAAGCTGCAAACAAACTAACCGCAGCCATGTCCCATGTATCGGATCACGACTCATGTTTACACCTGAACATAAACCAAACTGTCTGTATGTTCTTTGTAAGGAAACCCACAGAGACTCAACAACCTGATGATTTTGTTAAAAGGGAAAAGCTCAAGGAGGAGTCAGATTTCAAATAATCTAGGATGTAATCATCCTAGATTTGAATCTGTCATTTAAAAAAGGTAGCCGGTACTATCAAATTCAACTTGGCTAACTTAAGGTATAAGATCATAACAACAGAGGCAGCCAAACTCTTTATGCATGATATGATCTTTCCCCACATTACATACTGTTTTACAAGCTGGTCACAAGTAAGCATGACAACTCTGAAACCTATTGAGTCCCTTTACAAACAGACACTAAAAACACTTGACCGACAGGCCAATAGCTATCACCATTGCAATGAAGTTCTAAAGTACAATCTATTTAATTTCGATAGTTTTAAACATTTTGCAGATGCTTGCCTCGTATTTAAGGTTCTACATGGGCTTGCACCTCCCACACTGAATCAGTTCAGGATAGTAGCAGCAGGCTAACAAGGGCAAATACCTGAGAGGACTGTGTTGCACAATACAGACATATAGCAAGTTTGGGAAAACAGTCTCCCACTACTGGAACACTCTTTCCATTGAGTAAAGAGATAGCACTAATTACTTAACGTTTGAACAAAAACTAAAGAGATGGCTTAAAGCAAAACAAACCTGCAATCACAATAACTCCTACCACCTCATCTCTGGCGTTGCCATTATATACTGTTCTTGTTTTTACAAAGCTGCTACTTTTGTAATGTATTTATGTATTGTATTGTATTGCATTGTGTTGCATTGTGCTGTACAGTGTTGCACTATATTACATTACATTTACATTACAGTCATTTAGCAGACGCTTTTATCCAAAGCGACTTACAATAAGTGTATTCAACATCGGTATTCAAGAGAACTACTAGTCACAAGATGGGCAGCGACTCTGCTGTCCTGACGTCAGTGGGGAGTTCATTCCACCACTGTGGGGCCAGGACAGAAAACAGCCGTGACCGGGTCGATCGGCCGCAGGGACCTCTGAGCGACGGGACAACCAGTCGCCCCGAGGCAGCAGAGCGAAGTGGTCGGGTGGGGGTGTAGGGCTTGACCATGGCCTGGAGATAGAAACAAGCTGTTCCTTTCTCTGCCCTTTCACACACACGTACACATTCATACACTGATGACAGAGGCAATGCAAGGTCCCACCTGCCTGTTACGGTCTAAACTAATGCTCATTCACACAACGATGGCACAAGTATTTAGATAAATCAAATCCTGTATTGTTGATAATGCATTTAAAAAAATATTTTTAAAACACTTATCAAAATTGTATCATAACTTGAAGAGGTTGAGATAGTACACACACCTTTTTAAACAGAGGTTGACTGATCCTCTTTTCAAGCCCCAACCCCTCTTTCTGGTTTTTTTCTTACAAAATGTCAAAATGACATCGCTGAAATGCACTTTTTCCAGCTTTTCTTCTGACGTAAGCCCCATTTCATATCAGTAATACCAGTGTTGGGA
Organism: Anarrhichthys ocellatus; assembly: GCF_004355925.1. Classification (NCBI taxonomy): domain Eukaryota; kingdom Metazoa; phylum Chordata; class Actinopteri; order Perciformes; family Anarhichadidae; genus Anarrhichthys; species Anarrhichthys ocellatus. Next base: position 172 of record NW_022286925.1, on the reverse strand, counting down.
GTAATGTAATGTAATGCTGATCAATATAATCTCCTTTCAGTCCGTACGATAAGGGAAGCATCAAATGCTCTACCCATAACCTGAAGAAAATAGAAATCAGTTTCCTTCTTTCAGGGCAAATATTGACCATAAGTTTCAAAATAATTTCCTTCATTGGTAAAACTAGCACAGC
>NW_022286924.1:0-2568 GCF_004355925.1 Anarrhichthys ocellatus | reverse complement strand
CAATGTGACACGTGTGGAGAAGCTTTCAAGTTCAGGTCGCATTTCGACAAACACCTGAGAACCCACTCAGATGAGAAGTCACATACTTGCAGCTTCTGTGAGAAAAGATTCAGTAAGATATCCTCATTGAAGACTCATATAAAAATCCACACAAGTGACAAGCTGCATTCTTGCAAAACATGTGGAAAAGATTTTGGACGTAGTAGTCACTTGATTTCCCACATGAGAACACACACAGGTGAGAAGCCGTTTTGTTGCAAAACATGTGGAAAAGATTTTAGACGTAGTTGTCACTTGATTTCCCACATGAGAACACACACAGGTGAGAAGCCGTTTTCTTGCAAAACATGTGGAAAAGATTTTGGACATAGTTGTCACTTGATTTCCCACATGAGAACACACACAGGTGAGAAGCCATTTCCTTGCAAAACATGTGGAAAAGATTTTGGACAAAGTGGTCACCTGATTTCCCACATGAGAACACACACAGGTGAGAAGCCGTATTCTTGCAAAACATGTGGAAAAGATTTTGGACGTAGTAGTCACTTGATTGCCCACATGAGAACACACACAGGTGAGAAGCCGTATTCTTGCAAAACATGTGGACAAGAGTTCAGTCTCAGAGGTGCCATGTTGGTTCACATGAGAAGAGTCCACACTGGGGAGGAGCCGTAACTCTGAAAGACCTGCGGGAAGACATACTGTGATTGCCATCAATTGGCAAGGCATAAAAGATTGCATACAGACAAGTAGCCTTGTATTTGCTAAATACATGGGAGACAATTCAGTTCTTGAGTTCATAGTTCCTGCAAATGTTTGACCAATTTGATTTTTCTGTTATTTTTAGAATGTGTTTACTTCAGTAATCTGAGTAGATTGTGAACAGTGATGTTTAGGCTGAGAGCCTCTCTGTATTGTTGAGTCAGTCATCGGTACAATAGACGACTTTTCTTTTTTGTCTACGTTTCATTTAATTTATATTTTTTCTGTACTTTGTAATCGCATCAACTTGATGAAATTGTTTTGGATTTTAGAGGTGGCACACAAACACAAATTGTAGATGGTGTGCTACATGGTGCTGTGAAAGAATCAGCCTCAGCAATAGTAAGGAAAAGTGAATGAACAGTGAGGATCAGGGCTCAAAGGGAAGTGAGCAACAAAATGCTCTTTTTTGATCTCATGTTTGTATTCTAACAATAAAGCGTTGGGAGGTGATGATGTAAGAATACCAGATTCACACTGAGGTCTGAAGCTTTACGTATATTCTGTTCATCAAGGCTGCAGATGTGTTTCACTGACCTCGAGAGTAAAAGTAGTCATAGTGAAGAATAGTTATTCTACGAGTGTTATACCATGTGAGAGGTGTTTCAATGTTTCATCTCACTGGATGTAGATTGTTAATTTATGATTTAATACCGTAGCTGATGGATACTGATGGTTTGATCAGTGGAGCTGCCTCATGTTCAACAAGCTGTGGTGGAATGTAACTACATTTACCTAAATACTGTATTGATGTACAACGTTTTGTCCTGAGATGGTGAAGATTTCATGGAAGTTACACATGAAATATTGAACATTAAAAAATAAAAATCAATTTAAAGGTATTTGTATTTTGATTCTGCCTACTTTCATTTTATGTTACATATACTTTACAGGCAAACATTGTACTTTTTAGTCCACTACTATTGGGCAGCTATAGTTATTTGCTGATTAAGATTTTTATCAACCAAAATGTATAGTGCATTAAATATGATCCCTTGTTAAATGTGTCAGTGTGAACCTAGTAAAAACGAAATGACTCCACTATAACTATCTGAATGAACAATATAACACTTATATATAAATTATATTTGACTAACACTTCCACTCAATCAACAAACTAAGTAATGGTCCTGCAGCCCTTGTAGCTATAGCCACATAGCTTTGACTTTTCTCTAATGGTGGATGGTGAGAATTACAGGCTTTCACGTGTTTCTCACGTTTTCCTTTCTATACAACACAGGGCTGGTGGGTAGGATATCATAAATATGGTGTTTCAAACCCCCGTGCAGTAGGCGGCGGTATGCACCTGCTATCAGTTTGATATCCACTATTCAAACTGAGAGGAGGAGCCCAATATAAAAAGCGGAATGAGAAAAAGTAACACAGTCGGAACTTAACAGTGTGACATCCAGCGGAAGTAAACAACACAGCCTCTTGCAGCGTTCGCTGCTCGCACTGTGGAGTTGGCTGGAAAACGATATCGTAGTCGTTGCGGAGATCATTATTCCAGTTGAGAGTAAACAACAATGTCTTCAGTTGAGTATTTCAGAGAGTTTGTCAACGAGCGACTATCTGCTGCTGCTGAAGAAATATTCGGAGTTTTTGAAAAAACTATCTTCGAGTACGAGGAAGAGATCGACCGTCAGCGCAGACTGTTGGATATCGTTTGGAAACCTGTAATAAAGTTACACAGGATAGGTGAGTACAACTTCATCATGTTAATACCACTAAACAGAGGAATTCCACTTAATCCAAATTGTTTAAATATGTACTGGTATTAATCAATGCTGCATTCACGTGGATTCA
>NW_022286923.1:0-2568 GCF_004355925.1 Anarrhichthys ocellatus | reverse complement strand
ACACACACACACACACACACACACACACACACACACACACACACACAGTTAACTATGTATAATATAGTATATAGAACAGTATTGATTATGAGAAAAAGCACGTCAAATGTCAAAATAAATTGTTTGATGCTGTAATGGTCGTGGGATCAAACATTTTGTTTTAATGGGGACATTTTTGTAGTTTTATCTTTATTTGGCTACATAGTTTATTATAGACCTAATTATAAATGTTTAACATTTAAACAGCCGAAACTTTAACAATGAAAAAGCCCAAATGTCCATGTGAGGCTTAAAGGTTAATATGTGTAGAACTAGAGGTGTTGTCCAGCAGAGGGCAGCAGAGATCAATAATAACTACAGAGCCCTGATCAGTTGTTATTCGCCATCACCACGCCGCCATCACCACGCCGCCATCACCACGCCGCCATCACGTGTTTCTCACCGCAGGTTTCCACAGCGGTCTCCGGCTGCCAGGTGTTGTCCATCAGGACTGATGCTCAGGACTCTGACGCCAGCTTTCCCATCAGCCCCGGCGGCCTCCCCCCCCTTCTCCCCCTCGGCCTGCAGGTGCTGCGTGTTCTCCCCCACATACAGAATCCTCTGCAGGTCCTGAAACACAAACAGGAAGTTATTCATGAGAGGACGTCTACGAGCTCTGTGGTTTGGTCCTGAGCCTCATTAGTACACTCAAATACTTGTATACTTCTACTCTCGTATACTACTCTCGTACGCTCCTACCCTCGTACACTGGTATACTTTTACTCTTGGATACTAGTTCTCTAGCTGGTCTTACGTCGCTGTAGAGGTTTCCGTGTCCGGTGGGGGGGTCGGTGTGCCACAGTCTGATGGTGTTATCAGAGGAACAGGTGAGGAAAGAGGACGGAGGAAGACACGCCTGAGACACATCGGACAGCTCTGGATACACCTGAGGACAAAGTATACATGTACTAGTATCTACAATCTGAAGTGTTTATATCATGATTCAAGTATTTCCTGTAATATTTGAAGAATTTCTATAATATCTGAAGTATATCTAGTAGTGAAGTAAATATTGAAGTATTTTGATAATGAATGAAGTATTCCCAGCAGTATGTTAAGTATATGTACTATTACTGAAGTACATCTAGTAGTATTTGCAGACGTACCTCGACGCTCCACACACAGCTGCTGTGGTACAGAGCAGAGTAGAGCTTCCAGGCGCTCTTCACATCGTTGACGTCCCAAACGTAAACACTGTGGTCGTTGTACACACTCGTCAGATGACGGGCGGCGGGGTCAAAGGTCACGGCCATTGTGTCAGGGTACCGAGCGCCAAGACTGGCAGGTAACAAGAGACACAGGTATTCACCAGGTGTTCTCCCAATAATTTACCCAGTGTGTTGGTAGTACTTGTACCTGTGCTGTACACTCTGCGTGAGGTCGACCCCCAGGCGGTGAGGGTGGTGCAGAGTGGTGATGTACTGCAGGTTGGATGGACTGAACACTCTGATGACTCCGTCAGCACAACCACAGAAGATGAAGTCCTCGCTGACCGCCAGACAGCTCGCCGCCGACGTCTGTCAACGACAACAACATAGTCTAAATAGCAACGAGCTTTTATTTACTTTACTTGGTTCGGGTGAACTTTCCTGTGTCCCTCACTGACCTTCAGGTTGACCCAGGCCTCCAGGTGTCGGCTGCTGTTGAACAGACACAGCAGACCTGAGCTGGTGATGGAGTAGGTGCTGGACGCCACGAGGCCACGCCCGCACGCCACCCCGCTGAACACACTGTTCTTATGGTCTCCTAGCAACCCTGACCGACCAATCAGAGGCACCGTGCTGTTCACCTGAATATGGGATGAAAAACAGTTAGTTCAGACTACCGATTGGCTGACGAGAGTGTAGGCGAGCAGTGATTGGCTGACGAGATGATGGGTACCCGTCTCTCTTTGGAGGCGTCCAGGTACCAGAACTTGACGTGTCGGTTTCCCGCAGTGACGAAGTAGCTGTTGTCCTGAGAGAACGAGATGGAGGAAACTCTGCTGGACACTTTGTTGGAGGCGATGATCTCACCTTTCTGCTCAAAGGCACAAAGACAGTTAAGGACTCAATATCATCATGATGTACAAAAACAGGTACTGATGTGTGTGTGTGTGTCGCTGTGTGTGTGTGTGTGTGTCCTCACCCTCCAGTCCCACACACCAACAGTCATGTCATGCTGGTATCCCACAGACACGATGTAGCAGCTGTTGGTGGAGAACGCCACACAGGAAACTCCGTATTTATGAGACTGAACCTCGGCCACCTGACCACCATCCACCTCCCACACCCGCACACAGGGCATGTGACCGCTCTGAAACACAGACACACTCAGGTATACACACACCTAGAGGCAACAACAGTCTCAGGTGCGTGGGACCCAGCTCCTACCTCACCAGTGACCAGGTGTTTTCCATCATGGGAGAAGGCCAGAGCACTGAACGGTTTCCTGAAACACAAACACGTCTTTACTGCAATCTGTTGAGTTTCTTTGCGGCGCCATACGGCCCTACTTCGCGGCGCTATACGGTCCTTCTTCGCGGCGCTA
>NW_022286922.1:0-2568 GCF_004355925.1 Anarrhichthys ocellatus | reverse complement strand
GTGGACACTAGAGAGAATGCAGCTTTAACACATGAAGCTTTGACTTCTCTTTAATGAACTGGAGGTTCCCACCTCTTTTCTGGGTCGGTCTGAGTGTCTTTCTTTCTTTCTGTCAGTGTTTCGTTGGTCAATTTGAGTCGAGAAGCTTTGCTGGATTTCATGAAAATCTCTTTCTTTGTATGTTCGCCCTCTTGTGCAACAGGTCTGTCCTCACACAACGAACAGCAGCAGGAGTATAAATCATTACTGAGTTTATGCTTCACAATAAAAACATATTTGAAATAAAAGACTTACACATTTAGTTTGTTTATTTTTTTTTAGGATGCTCCAGTTCTTAAAGGATCTGGTGTCTCTGTGATGTAAAGTCTCACATCTGTTCAGAGGTGCTGGTGTGGTGAACATCTGTAATGTGTCTTCTAAGGCCCACTTATTTATTTTTTCAAAGCTTTTCTCTCTGCAGAACATCATGTGATTCATCTGCTCTTTAGAGAAATGCAATAAAATGGGCTTTAGGCACATCATTGTTATGAGAATTCACGGGAAAGATTAATAATATAATTGAACGGGCTTCACTCCTCTTTTATTTCCTCTTAATTCGTTTTTTTTTCAGACCAGTTCTGCAGAAGCTAACGGGGTTTGATTTGCATGTTTTTGTATTCGCGTTGTTAAAGTCGCCTTGACCCGCTTCATGACCCCGAAGTTTTAACCAGCTTCAATCAGGACGTTTTTCAATTTCCCAAGCTGCCTCGTAAATAATCTGCTCCATTGAAGCCGTCAGAGAGGTGCATTGTGGGAAGTGTTGAGTTGTTCCTTTAAACCAGTGGATCTGCATCACTTCTGGTTCTCTCTGAGGCTCCAGATGTTCAGCTTTATGGCTCCTCTTTATCCTGATGAATCCATCCAACAGGAACGACTCACAGCGAGGTCACTTATAGTCTTTATAGAAACGGGAGCGAACGAGACTAGTGATTATTGAAAATATTATCATATCAGGAGTCAACGGTAAGGGTTGCTCAGGGCGAGTGAAATGGTAGATCTAGCAACACACTTTCCTGATGGTCAAAAGTCTAAAGAAATACCTCCTAACGTCCTTTCCTAACCACGTCATTAGGTCAAGGAAAGATGTGGAGGAGAGGTCGTGAGGATAAAAGAGTTAAAGAATAAACTTAACCTCATGGTGGCGCTAGAAGAAAAGTCTTTGGATCACCTTAGTCCGTAGGATTAATCCTCTGGGAACCATGAATGTCTGCAGAAAATTTTCTTTGAACAGTTGTTCGGATATTTCAGTCTGGACCGTTGACCTTCGTAGAAACTCAAGCTGAACAAAGAGGAGCAGGAGCATGTTTCAAACCAAGGTATCAGCAAAGTCTTTGTTTTTGCCTCGTAAACATTTCAGTCGATGGTTTGTTGTGATGATGTCATCATTCACGCTCTGCTGAGGTGTTGAAAATCCCTCTGAGCTGCTGATCCTGATCACAGAAGACAAAACCTCCAGGAATCACTTCATGAACTCCACCTTCAACAACCACATCCTAAACGCAACCCACAGCGTCCTCTCCTCAACTCTGCACCACCCGACACATACATTCCTGATCTCTGCACCACCCGACACACACATTCCTGATCTCTGCACCACCCGACACACACATTCCTGATCTCTGCACCACCCGACACACACATTCCTGATCTCTGCACCACCCGACACACACATTCCTGAGGTTTAACTGATGGGTTCTAGGGAAAGAGACGCCCCGAGATGATCGTCTTGTTATGGAATGGCTGTGAGGGAACTTATATCACACCTTCAGGAGAACGAGTCAGAGATGAAGACCTCGTTCTTATGAAACATGAAACGTAACGACGTCAGCAGAAAGGTGATAATCATAATAATGATGTAATTCTCAGCGGATCGGGGAGATTATTTGTTATCTTTATTAATGGGAGGCAGCGTGTGGATTTTACTTCATAGTTCAAGAACCCTTTTACATTTCATACAAACCATAACTTTCTGTAAAACCTTAGACCTTTAGAAGCATTTCTTTTACATTTTAAATATATATATTTTTAATAGAATACGTGTTAAACAATTGTAGATCCAACAAACTGTGTCAGCAGAAGTACTGACGGTTATTATTCTAACTCAACAATGTGTCTGTTTCTATCTACAGTTTAATGTGAAACAAATCATCTAAAACATAAGAAGACAGAAAGAACTCCAATTTATGAACAGTGGCCCCACAGTGACCCCTACTGTCCATGTTGTTTACTGCAGTCAACAGGACAGAAATCAATCCTTTTATTCAATATGACATATACATATGTATTTATTCATAGATTTATATATTCATATAATTAAACCTCTCACACAATCAGAGAGCTAATTTTAGCCCCATAATAATAATAATAACAACAATGATGATAAAAATAGAAATAATAATAATAATAATAATTATAATGATTATAAAAAGTAGCTTAACAGCTTTCAGGAACTTTCTATCAAGAGAAGACTCTACAGGTGAATACATGAACTCATAGATATCACCATGAAACTTCACCACTTCATCACTC
>NW_022286921.1:346-2569 GCF_004355925.1 Anarrhichthys ocellatus | reverse complement strand
ACACACACACACACACGTGTACATATACACGTACACATACACACATATATACACAGTGGGGCAAAAAAGTATTTAGTCAGCCACCAATTGTGCAAGTTCTTAAAAAGATGAGGCCTGTAATTTTCATCATAGGTATACCTCAACTATGAGAGACAAAATGAGAAAAAAAAAAAATCCAGAAAATCACTGTCTGATTTTTAAAGAATTTATTTGCAAATTATGGTGGAAAATAAGTATTTGGTCAATAACAAAAGTTCATTTCAATACTTTGTTATATACCCTTTGTTGGCAATGACAGAGGTCAAACGTTTTCTGTAAAGTCTTCACAAGCTTTTCACACACTGTTGCTGGTATTTTGGCCCATTCCTCCATGCAGATCTCCTCTAGAGCTGTGATGTTTTGGGGCTGTTGCTGGGCAACACGGACTTTCAACTCCCTCCACAGATTTTCTATGGGGTTGAGATCTGGAGACTGGCTAGGCCACTCCAGGACCTTAAAATGCTTCTTACGAAGCCACTCCTTCGTTGCCCGGGCGGTGTGTTTGGGATCGTTGTCATGCTGAAAGACCCAGCCACGTTTCATCTTCAATGCCCTTGCTGATGGAAGGAGGTTTATACTCAAAATCTCACGATAGATGGCCCCATTCATTCTTTCCTTTACACGGATCAGTCGTCCTGGTCCCCTTGCAGGAAAAACAGCCCCAAAGCATGATGTTTCCACCCCCATGCTTCACAGTAGGTATGGTGTTCTTTGGATGCAACTCGGCATTCTTTCTCCTCCAAACACGACGAGTTGACTTTTTACCAAAAAGTTCTATTTTGGTTTCATCTGACCATATGACATTCTCCCAATCCTCTTCTGGATCATCCAAATGCTCTCTAGCAAACTTCAGACGGGCCTGGACATGTACTGGCTTAAGCAGGGGGACACGTCTGGCACTGCAGGATTTGAGTCCCTGGCGGCGTAGTGTGTTACTGATGGTAGCCTTTGTTACTTTGGTCCCAGCTCTCTGCAGGTCATTCACTAGGTCCCCCCGTGTGGTTCTGGGATTTTTGTTCACCGTTCTTGTGATCATTTTGACCCCACGGGGTGAGATCTTGCGTGGAGCCCCAGATCGAGGGAGACTATCAGTGGTCTTGTATGTCTTCCATTTTCTAATAATTGCTCCCACAGTTGATTTCTTCACACCAAGCTGCTTACCTATTGCAGATTCAGTCTTCCCAGCCTGGTGCAGGTCTACAATTTTGTTTCTGGTGTCCTTTGACAGCTCTTTGGTCTTGGCCATAGTGGAGTTTGGAGTGTGACTGTTTGAAGTTGTGGACAGGTGTCTTTTATACTGATAACGAGTTCAAACAGGTGCCATTAATACAGGTAACGAGTGGAGGACAGAGGAGCCTCTTAAAGAAGAAGTTACAGGTCTGTGAGAGCCAGAAATCTTGCTTGTTTGTAGGTGACCAAATACTTATTTTACCAAGGAATTTACCAATTAATTCATTAAAAATCCTACAATGTGATTTCCTGGATTCTTTCCCCCCATTCTGTCTCTCATAGTTGATGTGTACCTATGATGAAAATTACAGGCATCTCTCATCTTTTTAAGTGGGAGAACTTGCACAATTAGTGGCTGACTAAATACTTTTTTGCCCCACTGTATGTATGTATATGTATATATATACATACACATACATACATATATACATACATACACATACATACATATATACATACACATACACACATATATACATACACATACACATACACACATATATACATACACATACACATACACATACATACATACATACACATACATACATACATATACACATACATACATACATATACACATACATACATACATACACACATACATACATACATATACACATACATATACATATATATACACATACATATACATACATATATATACATATACATATACATACATATATATCTATACATATACATATACACATACATACACATACATATACACATACATACACATACACACACATATACACATATACATACATATACACACATATACACACATACACATATATACATACACATATATACATACATACACATACATATACATACATACACATATATACACACATACATACACATATATACACACATACATACACATATATACATACATACATACACATATATACATACACACATACACATATATACATACACACA
>NW_022286920.1:0-2570 GCF_004355925.1 Anarrhichthys ocellatus | reverse complement strand
ACACACACACACACACACACACACACACACACACACACACACACACAGTTAACTATGTATAATATAGTATATAGAACAGTATTGATTATGAGAAAAAGCACGTCAAATGTCAAAATAAATTGTTTGATGCTGTAATGGTCGTGGGATCAAACATTTTGTTTTAATGGGGACATTTTTGTAGTTTTATCTTTATTTGGCTACATAGTTTATTATAGACCTAATTATAAATGTTTAACATTTAAACAGCCGAAACTTTAACAATGAAAAAGCCCAAATGTCCATGTGAGGCTTAAAGGTTAATATGTGTAGAACTAGAGGTGTTGTCCAGCAGAGGGCAGCAGAGATCAATAATAACTACAGAGCCCTGATCAGTTGTTATTCGCCATCACCACGCCGCCATCACCACGCCGCCATCACCACGCCGCCATCACGTGTTTCTCACCGCAGGTTTCCACAGCGGTCTCCGGCTGCCAGGTGTTGTCCATCAGGACTGATGCTCAGGACTCTGACGCCAGCTTTCCCATCAGCCCCGGCGGCCTCCCCCCCCTTCTCCCCCTCGGCCTGCAGGTGCTGCGTGTTCTCCCCCACATACAGAATCCTCTGCAGGTCCTGAAACACAAACAGGAAGTTATTCATGAGAGGACGTCTACGAGCTCTGTGGTTTGGTCCTGAGCCTCATTAGTACACTCAAATACTTGTATACTTCTACTCTCGTATACTACTCTCGTACGCTCCTACCCTCGTACACTGGTATACTTTTACTCTTGGATACTAGTTCTCTAGCTGGTCTTACGTCGCTGTAGAGGTTTCCGTGTCCGGTGGGGGGGTCGGTGTGCCACAGTCTGATGGTGTTATCAGAGGAACAGGTGAGGAAAGAGGACGGAGGAAGACACGCCTGAGACACATCGGACAGCTCTGGATACACCTGAGGACAAAGTATACATGTACTAGTATCTACAATCTGAAGTGTTTATATCATGATTCAAGTATTTCCTGTAATATTTGAAGAATTTCTATAATATCTGAAGTATATCTAGTAGTGAAGTAAATATTGAAGTATTTTGATAATGAATGAAGTATTCCCAGCAGTATGTTAAGTATATGTACTATTACTGAAGTACATCTAGTAGTATTTGCAGACGTACCTCGACGCTCCACACACAGCTGCTGTGGTACAGAGCAGAGTAGAGCTTCCAGGCGCTCTTCACATCGTTGACGTCCCAAACGTAAACACTGTGGTCGTTGTACACACTCGTCAGATGACGGGCGGCGGGGTCAAAGGTCACGGCCATTGTGTCAGGGTACCGAGCGCCAAGACTGGCAGGTAACAAGAGACACAGGTATTCACCAGGTGTTCTCCCAATAATTTACCCAGTGTGTTGGTAGTACTTGTACCTGTGCTGTACACTCTGCGTGAGGTCGACCCCCAGGCGGTGAGGGTGGTGCAGAGTGGTGATGTACTGCAGGTTGGATGGACTGAACACTCTGATGACTCCGTCAGCACAACCACAGAAGATGAAGTCCTCGCTGACCGCCAGACAGCTCGCCGCCGACGTCTGTCAACGACAACAACATAGTCTAAATAGCAACGAGCTTTTATTTACTTTACTTGGTTCGGGTGAACTTTCCTGTGTCCCTCACTGACCTTCAGGTTGACCCAGGCCTCCAGGTGTCGGCTGCTGTTGAACAGACACAGCAGACCTGAGCTGGTGATGGAGTAGGTGCTGGACGCCACGAGGCCACGCCCGCACGCCACCCCGCTGAACACACTGTTCTTATGGTCTCCTAGCAACCCTGACCGACCAATCAGAGGCACCGTGCTGTTCACCTGAATATGGGATGAAAAACAGTTAGTTCAGACTACCGATTGGCTGACGAGAGTGTAGGCGAGCAGTGATTGGCTGACGAGATGATGGGTACCCGTCTCTCTTTGGAGGCGTCCAGGTACCAGAACTTGACGTGTCGGTTTCCCGCAGTGACGAAGTAGCTGTTGTCCTGAGAGAACGAGATGGAGGAAACTCTGCTGGACACTTTGTTGGAGGCGATGATCTCACCTTTCTGCTCAAAGGCACAAAGACAGTTAAGGACTCAATATCATCATGATGTACAAAAACAGGTACTGATGTGTGTGTGTGTGTCGCTGTGTGTGTGTGTGTGTGTGTCCTCACCCTCCAGTCCCACACACCAACAGTCATGTCATGCTGGTATCCCACAGACACGATGTAGCAGCTGTTGGTGGAGAACGCCACACAGGAAACTCCGTATTTATGAGACTGAACCTCGGCCACCTGACCACCATCCACCTCCCACACCCGCACACAGGGCATGTGACCGCTCTGAAACACAGACACACTCAGGTATACACACACCTAGAGGCAACAACAGTCTCAGGTGCGTGGGACCCAGCTCCTACCTCACCAGTGACCAGGTGTTTTCCATCATGGGAGAAGGCCAGAGCACTGAACGGTTTCCTGAAACACAAACACGTCTTTACTGCAATCTGTTGAGTTTCTTTGCGGCGCCATACGGCCCTACTTCGCGGCGCTATACGGTCCTTCTTCGCGGCGCTA
>NW_022286919.1:0-2571 GCF_004355925.1 Anarrhichthys ocellatus | reverse complement strand
ATGAAGACATCCCACAGCAGTCGAGATCTTTCCATGAAGACATCCCACAGCAGTCGAGATCTTTCCATGAAGACATCCCATAGCAGTCGAGATCTTTCCATGAAGACATCCCATAGCAGTCGAGATGTTTCAATGAAGACGAACAGACCTTTCAGCTTCAGCTTGCTCTGGAACTCCCGGTCGATCTCCTCCTTGTTGAACTGAGCGTTGGCTGTCTCAAAGTCAAAGTCCTTCTCAAACTTCATTGGTCCATCTCTCCGGACGTTGAAGCGCCCTCGGCCGCGGTGACCGCCCCCTCGACCGCGCCTGTTAGCCGGAGCTCCAGCAGCCACTGAGCAAACAGGAAGAAGAAGAAGAAAACGTTAAGCGGTTCCTCCGCCTTCAGACGGTCCGGGACCTTCTGGACGTCTTTTAGTCTCCCAGAACAACATAAACAAACCTGTCTCCTACCTTTTTAAAAGGGGGCAGGACCTCTGGAACATAAACGTTAGCCAATCACACAGCTCTATTTTGGACCCGCCTCCTGAGTCACAGGGATGTTTTTTACCACAAAGATCTGCTTGATGTCTTCAGGTTTAAAACATCCCCTGTGAGCTCAGCAGTGAGTCCACATGAGGGTTTTGTAGGGTACTGGTCTGAGGAGGTCTGGGTCTCACCTGGGTGGCTGAAGACCGAGTGGTTGAGTCCTGTAGGGGGGTTCCTGTCTACAGCAGTGAGGTGGGAGGAGGAGACGGTTCTGGGAGCAGACCAGCTTTGGTTACTGCTGCGCCCCCCCCCTCTGATGGTCTCAGCCCTCCTCGGGTCCACGCCGTCCTGGTGCTGGACCTTCAGGCCGGCGGTGGTAGGGGCCGTACGAGCGTGGGGGGGGCTTCTGCGTCCCAGACCAGGGGCCGGAGTGGCGGCGGTCGGAGCCAATGGGGCGCTCTGGATCACCTGGTTCACCTGGTCCAGGATGGGGCTCTTCCTCAGAGGGTCCAGACTGGGGCTGCTACGTCCTGGGGGGGGGGGGGGTGATGATGAAGATACATTTAATGTACCACAACATGTCACAATGACAAAATCGAACTGCTTTAAGATTTTACACCAAAGTCTGTAGGTTTAAAACTCTGAACCCTCCAAACCCACCAGTGGGATTGAGAAGCATCTTTTCTTTAAACAATCACCAAAACACCATTTATCACAACTAGAATCTGTGAAGATCTTCATTATTGTCAGGGTTTCATCTTTCAGACGGTCCTTGAACACATCATGTGTGATGATACACGCTTCCAACAGAAAAAGAAGCCAAAACTAAGCTTTAAATTGTGATATTTCATCAAGAACATTTTATTCGATATGTTCTCATTGAAAATAAACCATTTCCTTTAACCAGATTGTGTAAAAACATTAAAGTGTGAGCTCCTCAGTGAAACTATGAAGTCATGATTGATTCATCTGAGACCAACAGTCATGTGACAACAAATCAGAGACACTTTGACTCTGATAGCTGGAGGCTGATCTGGACCCCGGCGGTCGGTCCCGTACGGAGGACCACGGCGGTCGGTCCTGTATGGAGGAGCAGCAGCTACATTATTGTAGCTCCTCCCTCCTGTGTTGTTATTTAAACTACTAGCGGAAATGAATATTTCAACAATAACCTCTGTTGGTTTCTCCTCCAAACATCTTCTGGAAGCTCAGACACACAACTTTAATACTTATATGAAGGAAATAAATGGAGTCTAAAGCATCAACACAACTCTAATACCCATGATGCATTGCTCCTGTACAGGTAGGAGGAGGAACAGGAAGTCCTTAAAGCCACAGACGGACCCTGAACCCTCAGATCTAAAGCTCAGCTGTAACACCAGAGAAGAACTCACCAACACCAACGGGTCCAAACTGGGGAGACACCAGCGGGCTGGTGCTGAACTGGTTGTAGTTGGGAACCGGAGGCCGGTTGAAGAGGCCGTAGGAGCCGGCGGACTGGAAGGGGGTCGGGGGGGCGGTGGAGGACGAGCAGCTGGAGCTCATGGAGGACTGAGGAGGAGACAGTTAAGAGTCACACTGAGAACATCTGGGACTGAACACTCAGTCAAGGTCCAGGTGTGTGTGGTTTACCTGGACGATGGCCGGGTCCTGAGGAAGAGAACAGGTGGGTTTGGGCGGCTCACAGACGGTCAGGTCCTTGATGTCGCTGCCTCTGAAGATGATGTATTCAAAGGTGTCGTCTCGAGGGGGGATGGGCCGGTCGGTGGGCCGGTCCTCTGTACCGAAGGAGCGCACTGAGGAGGACACGTGTGTATATATATAAAAACATACATACATACATGTATATATATAAAAACATACACACATATATACATACATACATATATACACACATATATACATACATACACACATATATACATACACACATATATACATACATATATACATACACACATACATATATACATACACACATACATATATACACACATACATACACGCATATACATATACGTATATGTATATATACGTATATATACGTATATATACACATATACATATATACATATATATATACACATATACATATATACATATATA